>NC_141828.1:3542727-3552727 GCF_982586985.1 Callionymus lyra
AAGAGTAAGAGTCAGAGTAAGAGTAAGAGTAAGAGTAAGAGTAAGAGTCAGAGTAAGAGTAAGAGTAAGAGTCAGAGTCAGAGTAAGAGTAAGAGTAAGAGTAAGAGTCAGAGTAAGAGTAAGAGTAAGAGTAAGAGTAAGAGTAAGAGTAAGAGTCAGAGTCAGAGTCAGAGTAAGAGTAAGAGTAAGAGTAAGAGTCAGAGTAAGAGTAAGAGTCAGAGTAAGAGTAAGAGTAAGAGTCAGAGTAAGAGTAAGAGTAAGAGTCAGAGTCAGAGTAAGAGTAAGGGTCAGATTCCGAGTAAGAGTAAGAGTAAGAGAAAGAGAAAGAGAAAGAGTAAGAGTCAGAGTAAGAGTAAGAGTCAGAGTCAGAGTAAGAGTAAGGGTCAGATTCCGAGTAAGAGTAAGAGTCAGAGTAAGAGTAAGAGTAAGAGTAAGAGTAAGAGTAAGAGTAAGAGTAAGAGTAAGAGTAAGAGTAAGAGTAAGAGTAAGAGTAAGAGTAAGAGTAAGAGTCAGAGTCAGAGTAAGAGTAAGAGTAAGAGTAAGAGTAAGAGTAAGAGTCAGAGTAAGAGTCAGAGTAAGAGTAAGAGTAAGAGTCAGAGTAAGAGTCAGAGTCAGAGTAAGAGTAAGAGTAAGAGTCAGAGTAAGAGTAAGAGTCAGAGTAAGAGTAAGAGTCAGAGTCAGAGTAAGAGTAAGAGTCAGAGTAAGAGTAAGAGTAAGAGTAAGAGTCAGAGTCAGAGTAAGAGTAAGAGTAAGAGTCAGAGTCAGAGTCAGAGTAAGAGTCAGAGTCAGAGTAAGAGTAAGAGTAAGAGTAAGAGTAAGAGTCAGAGTAAGAGTAAGAGTAAGAGTAAGAGTAAGAGTCAGATTCAGAGTCAGGGTCAGAGTAAGAGTAAGAGTAAGAGTAAGAGTAAGAGTAAGAGTAAGAGTAAGAGTCAGAGTCAGAGTCAGAGTAAGAGTAAGAGTAAGGGTCAGATTCAGAGTCAGGGTCAGAGTAAGAGTAAGAGTAAGAGTAAGAGTAAGAGTAAGAGTAAGAGTAAGAGTAAGAGTAAGAGTAAGACTAAGAGTAAGAGTAAGAGACAGAGTCAGAGTCAGAGTCAGAGTAAGAGTAAGAGTAAGACTAAGAGTAAGACTAAGAGTAAGACTAAGAGTAAAAGTAAGAGTAAGAGTCAGAGTAAGAGTAAGAGTAAGACTAAGAGTAAGACTAAGACTAAGACTAAGAGTAAGAGTAAGAGTAAGAGTAAGAGTAAGAGTAAGAGTCAGAGTCAGGGTCAGAGTAAGGGTCAGATTCAGAGTCAGGGTCAGAGTAAGAGTAAGAGTAAGAGTAAGAGTAAGAGTAAGAGTAAGAGTAAGAGTAAGAGTAAGAGTAAGAGTAAGAGTAAGAGTCAGAGTCAGGGTCAGAGTAAGGGTCAGATTCAGAGTCAGAGTAAGAGTAAGAGTAAGAGTAAGAGTAAGAGTAAGAGTAAGAGTAAGAGTAAGAGTAAGAGTCAGAGTCAGAGTCAGAGTAAGAGTCAGAGTCAGAGTCAGAGTCAGAGTAAGAGTCAGAGTCAGAGTCAGAGTCAGAGTAAGAGTAAGAGTAAGAGTAAGAATAAGAATAAGAGTAAGAGTAAGAGTAAGAGTAAGAGTCAGAGTCAGAGTAAGAGTCAGATTCAGAGTCAGGGTCAGAGTCAGAGTCAGAGTAAGAGTAAGAGTAAGAGTAAGAGTAAGAGTAAGAGTAAGAGTCAGAGTCAGAGTCAGAGTCAGAGTAAGAGTAAGAGTAAGAGTAAGGGTCAGAGTAAGAGTAAGAGTAAGGGTCAGGGTCAAGGTCAAGGTCAAGGTCAGGGTAAGGGTAAGAGTAAGAGTAAGATTCAGAGTAAGAGTAAGAGTCAGAGTCAGAGTAAGAGTAAGAGTAAGAGTAAGAGTCAGAGTCAGAGTAAGGGTCAGATTCAGAGTCAGGGTCAGAGTCAGAGTCAGAGTCAGAGTAAGAGTAAGAGTCAGAGTAAGAGTAAGAGTAAGAGTAAGAGTCAGAGTCAGAGTAAGAGTAAGAGTAAGGGTCAGAGTAAGAGTAAGAGTAAGGGTCAGGGTCAAGGTCAAGGTCAAGGTCAGGGTAAGAGTAAGAGTAAGAGTAAGAGTAAGAGTAAGAGTAAGAGTCAGAGTAAGAGTCAGAGTCAGGGTCAGAGTAAGGGTCAGATTCAGAGTCAGAGTAAGAGTAAGAGTAAGAGTAAGAGTAAGAGTAAGAGTAAGAGTAAGAGTAAGAGTAAGAGTAAGAGTAAGAGTCAGAGTCAGAGTAAGAGTCAGAGTCAGAGTCAGAGTAAGAGTAAGAGTAAGACTAAAAGTAAGACTAAGAGTAAGACTAAGAGTAAGAGTAAGAGTAAAAGTAAGAGTCAGAGTCAGAGTCAGAGTCAGAGTAAGAGTAAGAGTAAGAGTAAGAGTAAGAGTAAGAGTAAGAGTAAGAGTAAGAGTAAGAGTCAGAGTAAGAGTAAGAGTAAGAGTAAGAGTAAGAGTAAGAGTAAGAGTGAGAGTGAGAGTGAGAGTAAGAGTAAGAGTCAGAGTAAGAGTCAGAGTAAGAGTCAGAGTAAGAGTTAGAGTAAGAGTAAGAGTAAGAGTCAGAGTCAGAGTCAGAGTAAGAGTAAGAGTCAGAGTAAGAGTAAGAGTAAGAGTAAGAGTAAGATTCAGAGTAAGAGTCAGAGTAAGACTAAGACTAAGACTAAGAGTAAGAGTAAGAGTAAGAGTAAGAGTAAGATTCAGAGTAAGAGTCAGAGTAAGAGTAAGAGTAAGAGTAAGATTCAGAGTAAGAGTAAGAGTAAGAGTAAGAGTCAGAGTAAGAGTAAGAGTAAGAGTAAGAGTAAGAGTAAGAGTAAGATTCAGAGTAAGAGTCAGAGTAAGAGTAAGAGTAAGAGTAAGAGTCAGAGTAAGAGTAAGAGTAAGAGTAAGAGTAAGAGTAAGAGTAAGAGTAAGATTAAGAGTAAGATTCAGAGTAAGAGTCAGAGTAAGAGTAAGAGTAAGAGTAAGAGTAAGAGTAAGAGTAAGAGTAAGAGTAAGAGTAAGAGTAAGAGTAAGATTCAGAGTAAGAGTCAGAGTAAGAGTCAGAGTAAGAGTAAGAGTAAGAGTAAGAGTCAGAGTCAGAGTAAGAGTAAGAGTAAGAGTAAGATTCAGAGTAAGAGTCAGAGTAAGAGTAAGAGTAAGAGTGAGAGTAAGATTCAGAGTAAGAGTAAGAGTAAGAGTGAGAGTAAGAGTAAGATGATTCAGAGTAAGAGTAAGAGTAAGAGTCAGAGTCAGAGTCAGGGTCAGGGTCAGAGTAAGAGTAAGAGTAAGAGTAAGAGTAAGGGTAAGATTCAGAGTAAGAGTCAGAGTAAGAGTAAGAGTAAGAGTAAGAGTAAGAGTAAGAGTAAGAGTAAGAGTAAGAGTCAGAGTAAGAGTAAGAGTAAGAGTAAGATTCAGAGTAAGAGTCAGAGTAAGAGTCAGAGTAAGAGTAAGAGTAAGTGTAAGAGTAAGAGTAAGAGTCAGAGTAAGAGTAAGAGTAAGAGTAAGATTCAGAGTAAGAGTCAGAGTAAGAGTAAGAGTAAGAGTAAGAGTAAGAGTAAGAGTAAGAGTCAGAGTAAGAGTAAGAGTAAGAGTAAGAGTAAGATTCAGAGTAAGAGTCAGAGTAAGATTCAGAGTAAGAGTCAGAGTAAGAGTAAGAGTAAGAGTAAGAGTCAGAGTAAGAGTAAGAGTAAGAGTCAGAGTAAGAGTAAGAGTAAGATTCAGAGTAAGAGTCAGAGTAAGAGTAAGAGTCAGAGTAAGATTCAGAGTAAGAGTAAGAGTAAGAGTAAGAGTAAGATTCAGAGTAAGAGTCAGAGTAAGAGTAAGATTCAGAGTAAGAGTCAGAGTAAGAGTAAGAGTAAGAGTAAGAGTAAGAGTAAGAGTCAGAGTAAGAGTAAGAGTAAGATTCAGAGTAAGATTCAGAGTAAGAGTAAGAGTAAGAGTAAGAGTAAGAGTAAGAGTAAGATTCAGAGTAAGAGTCAGAGTAAGAGTAAGAGTAAGAGTTAGAGTAAGATTCAGAGTAAGAGTCAGAGTAAGAGTAAGAGTAAGAGTCAGAGTAAGAGTAAGAGTAAGAGTCAGAGTAAGAGTAAGAGTAAGAGTAAGAGTAAGAGTAAGATTCAGAGTAAGAGTCAGAGTAAGAGTAAGAGTAAGAGTAAGAGTAAGAGTCAGAGTAAGAGTAAGAGTAAGAGTCAGAGTAAGAGTAAGAGTAAGAGTAAGAGTAAAAGTCAGAGTAAGACTAAGAGTAAGAGTCAGAGTAAGAGTAAGAGTAAGAGTAAGAGTAAGAGTCAGAGTAAGAGTAAGAGTAAGAGTAAGATTCAGAGTAAGAGTCAGAGTAAGAGTAAGAGTAAGAGTAAGAGTAAGATTCAGAGTAAGAGTCAGAGTAAGAGTAAGAGTAAGAGTAAGAGTAAGAGTCAGAGTAAGAGTAAGAGTAAGAGTCAGAGTCAGAGTAAGAGTAAGAGTAAGAGTTAGAGTAAGATTCAGAGTAAGAGTAAGAGTAAGAGTAAGAGTAAGAGTAAGAGTCAGAGTAAGAGTAAGAGTAAGAGTCAGAGTAAGAGTAAGAGTAAGAGTCAGAGTAAGAGTAAGAGTAAGAGTCAGAGTAAGAGTCAGAGTAAGAGTAAGAGTAAGAGTCAGAGTAAGAGTGAGAGTAAGAGTCAGAGTAAGAGTAAGAGTCAGAGTAAGAGTAAGAGTAAGAGTAAGAGTCAGAGTAAGAGTAAGAGTCAGAGTCAGAGTAAGAGTCAGAGTAAGAGTAAGAGTCAGAGTAAGAGTCAGAGTAAGAGTGAGAGTAAGAGTCAGAGTAAGAGTAAGAGTCAGAGTAAGAGTAAGAGTAAGAGTCAGAGTAAGAGTCAGAGTAAGAGTAAGAGTAAGAGTCAGAGTAAGAGTAAGAGTAAGAGTCAGAGTAAGAGTCAGAGTAAGAGTGAGAGTAAGAGTCAGAGTAAGAGTAAGAGTCAGAGTAAGAGTGAGAGTAAGAGTCAGAGTAAGAGTAAGAGTCAGAGTAAGAGTAAGAGTAAGAGTCAGAGTGAGAGTAAGAGTCAGAGTAAGAGTGAGAGTAAGAGTCAGAGTAAGAGTCAGAGTAAGAGTGAGAGTAAGAGTGAGAGTAAGAGTCAGAGTAAGAGTAAGAGTAAGAGTCAGAGTAAGAGTAAGAGTAAGAGTCAGAGTAAGAGTAAGAGTAAGAGTAAGAGTAAGAGTAAGAGTCAGAGTAAGAGTCAGAGTAAGAGTAAGAGTCAGAGTCAGAGTAAGAGTAAGAGTAAGAGTCAGAGTAAGAGTCAGAGTAAGAGTGAGAGTAAGAGTCAGAGTCAGAGTAAGAGTCAGAGTCAGAGTAAGAGTCAGAGTCAGAGTAAGAGTAAGAGTCAGAGTGAGAGTGAGAGTAAGAGTCAGAGTAAGAGTAAGAGTCAGAGTAAGAGTAAGAGTAAGAGTCAGAGTAAGAGTAAGAGTCAGAGTAAGAGTAAGAGTAAGAGTCAGAGTAAGAGTAAGAGTAAGAGTAAGAGTCAGAGTAAGAGTAAGAGTAAGAGTAAGAGTCAGAGTAAGAGTAAGAGTCAGAGTAAGAGTCAGAGTAAGAGTAAGAGTAAGAGTCAGAGTAAGAGTAAGAGTCAGAGTCAGAGTAAGAGTCAGAGTAAGAGTCAGAGTAAGAGTAAGAGTCAGAGTAAGAGTAAGAGTAAGAGTCAGAGTAAGAGTAAGAGTAAGAGTAAGAGTCAGAGTAAGAGTAAGAGTAAGAGTCAGAGTAAGAGTCAGAGTGAGAGTGAGAGTAAGAGTCAGAGTAAGAGTAAGAGTCAGAGTAAGAGTAAGAGTAAGAGTCAGAGTAAGAGTAAGAGTAAGAGTCAGAGTAAGAGTAAGAGTAAGAGTCAGAGTAAGAGTAAGAGTAAGAGTAAGAGTCAGAGTAAGAGTAAGAGTAAGAGTCAGAGTAAGAGTCAGAGTAAGAGTAAGAGTAAGAGTCAGAGTCAGAGTCAGAGTAAGAGTAAGAGTAAGAGTCAGAGTAAGAGTGAGAGTAAGAGTCAGAGTAAGAGTCAGAGTAAGAGTAAGAGTAAGAGTAAGAGTCAGAGTAAGAGTAAGAGTAAGAGTCAGAGTAAGAGTAAGAGTAAGAGTCAGAGTAAGAGTGAGAGTAAGAGTCAGAGTCAGAGTCAGAGTAAGAGTAAGAGTAAGAGTCAGAGTAAGAGTAAGAGTAAGAGTCAGAGTAAGAGTCAGAGTAAGAGTCAGAGTCAGAGTAAGAGTAAGAGTAAGAGTCAGAGTAAGAGTGAGAGTAAGAGTCAGAGTAAGAGTCAGAGTAAGAGTAAGAGTAAGAGTCAGAGTAAGAGTGAGAGTAAGAGTCAGAGTCAGAGTCAGAGTAAGAGTAAGAGTAAGAGTCAGAGTAAGAGTAAGAGTAAGAGTCAGAGTAAGAGTCAGAGTAAGAGTAAGAGTCAGAGTCAGAGTAAGAGTCAGAGTAAGAGTAAGAGTAAGAGTCAGAGTAAGAGTAAGAGTAAGAGTAAGAGTAAGAGCGAGTCATGTGTCTCAGAGAGTAAACGTTGATAGTCTTGTCGGACGATTGTTGACTTTGACTCCGAGTCTCATCTTCAACTATCTTAAGCTCGTCAAGTGTTTCCACTTCAGATGTTTGGCTGCAGCCGTCGAGAGGTTCGTCAGCAGCTGTGAATTCTTGCTCTTGAATAGAGAACCAGTCGTGAAAAATGAGCCGAACATTGATGAAGCAAATAAAACATCGAGTGTCGTCTCAAGATTTCAAATCAACTCATGAGTTTCATTCATGACGAGGTTCAACCTCAAGATCCACCTTTTATACGAGAGTCTTTCAAATCAATGCAGCGTCAAAGTTTCCTTTTCAATAAACTTATACTTTTCAAGTTTTTTTTTCAATGTTAAAGATTCACTTGAGTTTGAAGGTTCAGATCATTGACGTCTACGTTCAGAAGAAAATATCTACAGCTGCATATGATGATGTTTCTCCCACAGTCCACCCTGAGTAGCTGGGACAGACCTCTCGAGGTTCTCGTCCTCACTCTCTAGGTTCTTGTCCTCACTCTCTCGGTTCTCGTTCTACTCTCGAGGTTCTCGTCCTCACTCTCGAGATTCTCGTTCTACTCTCGAGGTTCTCGTCCTCACTCTCGAGATTCTCGTTCTACTCTCGAGGTTCTCGTCCTCACTCTCGAGATTCTCGTTCTACTCTCGAGGTTCTCGTCCTTACTCTCGAGGTTCTCGTCCTTACTCTCGAGGTTCTCGTCCTTACTCTCGAGGTTCTCGTCCTTACTCTCGAGGTTCTCGTCCTCACTCTCGAGGTTCTCGTCCTCACTCTCGAGGTTCTCGTCCTTACTCTCGAGGTTCTCGTCCTTACTCTCGAGGTTCTCGTCCTTACTCTCGAGGTTCTCGTCCTTACTCTCGAGGTTCTCGTCCTTACTCTCGAGGTTCTCGTCCTTACTCTCGAGGTTCTCGTCCTCACTCTCGAGGTTCTCGTCCTTACTCTCGAGGTTCTCGTCCTTACTCTCGAGGTTCTCGTCCTCACTCTCGAGGTTCTCGTCCTTACTCTCGAGGTTCTCGTCCTCACTCTCGAGGTTCTCGTCCTTACTCTCGAGGTTCTCGTCCTCACTCTCGAGGTTCTCGTCCTCACTCTCGAGGTTCTCGTCCTTACTCTCGAGGTTCTCGTCCTCACTCTCGAGGTTCTCGTCCTTACTCTCGAGGTTCTCGTCCTCACTCTCGAGGTTCTCGTCCTTACTCTCGAGGTTCTCGTCCTCACTCTCGAGGTTCTCGTCCTTACTCTCGAGATTCTGGTCCTCACTCTCTAGGTTCTCGTCCTTACTCTCGAGGTTCTCGTCCTCACTCTCGAGGTTCTCGTCCTCACTCTCGAGGTTCTCGTTCTACTCTCTAGGTTCTCGTTCTACTCTCTAGGTTCTCGTTCTACTCTCGAGGTCAATAAAGGGTTCGTAGACACGAAGATTGTAGCAATGATGTGTATCTGGGGCGTGTGTTACTTACCATGATCCCGGCCAGACAGGTCATGCCTCCCCCCAACTCACACACCGCTCCCCTGGGAGGACAGAGTGGAAATGAGCTTCACCTTGGTGAGAGTGGAAGTACTTTTCACCCCATACAGGTGTGTGTGTGTGTGTGTGTGTGTGTGTGTGTGTGTGTGTGTGTGTGTGTGTGCGTGCGTGCGTGTGTGTGTGTGTGTGTGTATGTGTGCGTGTCAGCTCAGTGGGTGAACAACTATCAATTGGAGCATCAACCTGAGAGCTGAGGACTGAAAACTGAGAAGCACGAGCTGCATCAGCGGGGAATAGAACCGACACACACACACACACACACACACACACACACACACACACACACACACACACACACACACACACACACACACACATACTTGCATGCTCATTCAACCCCTCTCTCCATCTTCCTCACCCTTTCATCTGTCCTCTCTCATCCCTCTCTCTGACCTTCACTCTGATCAATACTCAGCCTCACGTTCATCAGTGACTCACAGGCTGATGTTACACCTCGAGTGTCAAAGCTGACGTGGAAAGAGCAGAAGAAAGTTCAAGATTCATATTCGAAGCAGATTTTGTTTTTCAATCTCTGAGCTCGACTGGAAGAACCGACGTCCTGGTGAAGGAACATCCGAGTCTTCAGAGTCAGAGACGTGTCAGTAATATTGACACATGTCAATCACATTTTGACACAAATTATTTTTGTCACATTTTCTGCTGAGTCAAGATCTTCTGTTGCTTCTTTTGTTTGTGTTTTCAAAACCAATAATGTCTGCGAAGAGTTTCAACTTTTAATGATCTTGAAAATCACACGAATCACACGTTTGTGTTTACAGTAAATAGTCTGTCAGCACGACCTTGAAGCTCTGGTATCGACTCTGGTGTCATTAAACATCAACTAGTATCAACTCTGGTGTCATTAAACACCAACTAGTATCAACTCTGGTGTCATTAAACATCAACTAGTATCAACTCTGGTGTCATTAAACATCAACTAGTATCAACTCTGGTGTCATTAAACATCAACTAGTATCAACTCTGGTGTCATTAAACATCAACTAGTATCAACTCTGGTGTCATTAAACATCAACTAGTATCGACTCTGGTGTCATTAAACATCAACTAGTATCGACTCTGGTGTCATTAAACATCAACTAGTATCAACTCTGGTGTCATTAAACATCAACTAGTATCGACTCTGGTGTCATTAAACATCAACTAGTATCAACTCTGGTGTCATTAAACATCAACTAGTATCAACTCTGGTGTCATTAAACATCAACTAGTATCGACTCTGGTGTCATTAAACATCAACTAGTATCTACTCTGGTGTCATTAAACATCAACTAGTATCAACTCTGGTGTCATTAAACATCAACTAGTATCAACTCTGGTGTCATTAAACATCAACTAGTATCAACTCTGGTGTCATTAAACATCAACTAGTATCAACTCTGGTGTCATTAAACATCAACTAGTATCGACTCTGGTGTCATTAAACATCAACTAGACAGAGTGTCTCTGTAAGTCCACTAAACTTGAGGTGCACAGACTTCACCTCAGGGATCTGATGTCTTCTTACAATGAGGTGGTGGAAACTGCTAGATCTGACTACATCAGAAAACTGATAGCAGTAAATAAGAAAAAACCCAAAGTTTTGTTTGACACGATTAATTCTCTCGTGTCTCCTGCTCCTCAAATCACGCCTGTCTTCTGTGAAGCTGACATTAATGCATTTTTGAGATTCTTTACTGACAACATTAAATTGATCAAAGAGAAAATCTCTCTTTTGTTTGGAACCTCTGCTGTCTCTGAGCCCCTCTCCTCCTCTTGGTCTTCCTTCACTGCTGTATCTTTGGGTGATATTTCATGATCTGGATCTTGTAATCCATGTGTTTCTGTCTTCTTGCCTGGACTATTGTAACGGTTTATTTTCATGTCACGCATTCACGCACACACACACTTTAACACACATGCACATAAACACTTTAACACACACACATACATACTTTAACCCACTTTAACACACACACACA
>NC_141828.1:3557727-3562727 GCF_982586985.1 Callionymus lyra
TATAAAGAGTGTAACAGTGTAGGTGTGTTTGTGTGTATAAAGAGTGTAACAGTGTAGGTGTGTTTGTGTGTATAAAGAGCGTAACAGTGTAGGTGTGTTTGTGTGTATAAAGAGTGTAACAGTGTAGGTGTGTTTGTGTGTATAAAGAGCGTAACAGTGTAGGTGTGTTTGTGTGTATAAAGAGTGTAACAGTGTAGGTGTGTTTGTGTGTATAAAGAGTGTAACAGTGTAGGTGTGTTTGTGTGTATAAAGAGTGTAACAGTGTAGGTGTGTTTGTGTGTATAAAGAGCGTAACAGTGTAGGTGTGTTTGTGTGTATAAAGAGTGTAACAGTGTAGGTGTGTTTGTGTGTATAAAGAGCGTAACAGTGTAGGTGTGTTTGTGTGTATAAAGAGCGTAACAGTGTAGGTGTGTTTGTGTGTATAAAGAGTGTAACACTGTAGGTGTGTTTGTGTGTATAAAGAGCGTAACAGTGTAGGTGTGTTTGTGTGTATAAAGAGTGTAACAGTGTAGGTGTGTTTGTGTGTATAAAGAGTGTAACAGTGTAACCACAGGAACCAACAGTGATTCTCAAAGTCAAGTTGAGTCGAAGATAAACTGAATGTTAACCAAACATTGATCATGAAAACAAACTGTGAAACAACAAACATAATTAGTTTTATTTCTTATCTTGAAAATTGTTATAGTTTGAGTTAAGATAGTTTGTTAAATACACAGAAACGTCTCTTCAAGTGTATCTTATAATCAAGTACTAACAGAGACAGGCTGTCCAGGGTGTCCCTGCCTCTCACCCCAGGTAGCTGGGCTGCGTGTGAGATGGATGTGGATCATGTGTTTCACTGTCATCAGTGTCACTGGATCTGAGCTCTTTCTTCTCCATGGACTCACTTCCTGCTCTGATCATCTCAGCAGGAGGTCTCGTCCGAGGGTTTCTTCTCATGTTCCAGTGAAGCTGATGTCAGACGAAGACATTCATCGTCTCAAGAGCTGCTTCAGAGGATCAGGAAGTTATTCCGGGAGAGTTTTCCTCGGATTGTTCCCGGATCCTTAAAACAACCCTTCACTTAAGTCCTGACCCCGGCAGGATCCTCAGGGGGGACTGGAGGGTCTCGTTACCAGGTGCTGCTCACAATGAGTCCAGGAAACGGTCGCTTGGTTAAGTTGGTTAAGTTGGTTAAGTTGGTTCACAGGTTCTGAGGTGAGTCTCAGGTCACATGTGACCAGAGTCTCAGGTCATGTGACCAGAGTCTCAGGTCATGTGACCAGAGTCTCAGTCCGAGCACAACACACTGTTCACGGCGACACACACGTGTCACTTCCTGTCTGATCCTCGCACACGTTAACAGAGCCTGAGATAATTCTTAAGCCTCATCCATGACTGATCCAATCAGGATAAGAGTCCGAGCTGAACATGATCAACTGACGATCTGTGCACCAACACTTTAGTCCAGGATTAGACCAGCAGGAGGAGGCGCAGGAGGAGCAGGAGCAGGAGCAGGAGGATGAGCAGGAAGAAGAGCAGGAGGAGCAGGAAGAAGAGCAGGAGGAGGAGCAGGAGGAGGAGGCGCAGGAGGAGCAGGAGGAGGAGCAGGAGCAGGAGGAGGAGCAGGAGGAGGAGGCGCAGGAGGAGCAGGAGGAGCAGGAGGAGCAGGAGGAGCAGGAGCAGGAGGAGGAGGAGGAGCAGGAGGAGTACCAGGAGGAGGAGGAGGAGGAGCAGGAGGAGCAGGAGGAGCAGGAGGAGGAGGAGGAGGAGCAGGAGCAGGAGCAGGAGCAGGAGCAGGAGCAGGAGCAGGAGCAGGAGCAGGAGCAGGAGGAGCAGGAAGAGGAACAGGAGGAAAAAGTGCATCAATGACACATGCCCACTGGTAGCTACACACACACACAGTCAAGACAAAAGAATAAACTCTGCAGACGTCAACAAGGGAGGTCATGACCTTTGACCCAGAGGCAACACAAGGGCGAACATAGTAAGGTACTGGACAATACTACACATATATACTTGTTACTACACTATCACAACACCAGAGTCAAGTACTGGACAATACTACACATATACTGTATACTTGTTACTACACTATCACAACACCAGAGTCAAGTACAGGACAATACTACACATATACTGTATACTTGTTACTACACTATCATAACACCAGAGTCAAGTACTGGACAATACTACACATATATACTTGTTACTACACTATCACAACACCAGAGTCAAGTACTGGACAATACTACACATATATACTTGTTACTACACTATCACAACACCAGAGTCAAGTACTGGACAATACTATACATATATACTTGTTACTACACTATCACAACACCAGAGTCAAGTACTGGACAATACTACACATATATACTTTTTACTACACTATCACAACACCAGAGTCAAGTACTGGACAATACTACACATATATATTTGTTACTACATTATCACAACACCAGAGTCAAGTACTAGACAATACTACACATATATACTTGTTACTACACTATCACAACACCAGAGTCAAGTACTGGACAATACTACACATATATACTTTTTACTACACTATCACAACACCAGAGTGAAGTACTGGACAATACTATACATATATACTTGTTACTACACTATCACAACACCAGAGTCAAGTACTGGACAATACTACACATATATACTTGTTACTACACTATCACAACACCAGAGTCAAGTACTGGACAATACTACACATATACTGTATACTTGTTACTACACTATCACAACACCAGAGTCAAGTACTGGACAATACTACACATATACTGTATACTTGTTACTAGACTATCACAACACCAGAGTCAAGTACTGGACAATACTACACATATACTGTATACTTGTTACTACACTATCATAACACCAGAGTCAAGTACTGGACAATACTACACATATGTACTTGTTACTACACTATCACAACACCAGAGTCAAGTACTGGACAATACTACACATATATACTTGTTACTACACTATCACAACACCAGAGTCAAGTACTGGACAATACTATACATATATACTTGTTACTACACTATCACAACACCAGAGTCAAGTACTGGACAATACTACACATATATACTTGTTACTACACTATCACAACACCAGAGTCAAGTACTGGACAATACTACACATATATACTTGTTACTACATTATCACAACACCAGAGTCAAGTACTAGACAATACTACACATATATACTTGTTACTACACTATCACAACACCAGAGTCAAGTACTGGACAATACTATACATATATACTTGTTACTACACTATCACAACACCAGAGTCAAGTACTGGACAATACTACACATATATACTTGTTACTACACTATCACAACACCAGAGTCAAGTACTGGACAATACTACACATATACTGTATACTTGTTACTACACTATCACAACACCAGAGTCAAGTACTGGACAATACTACACATATACTGTATACTTGTTACTACACTATCACAACACCAGAGTCAAGTACTGGACAATACTACACATATACTGTATACTTGTTACTACACTATCATAACACCAGAGTCAAGTACTGGACAATACTACACATATATACTTGTTACTACACTATCACAACACCAGAGTCAAGTACTGGACAATACTACACATATATACTTGTTACTACACTATCACAACACCAGAGTCAAGTACTGGACAATACTACACATATATACTTGTTATTACACTATCACAACACCAGAGACAAGTACTGGACAATACTACACATATATACTTGTTACTACACTATCACAACACCAGAGTCAAGTACTGGACAATACTACACATATATACTTGTTACTACACTATCACAACACCAGAGTCAAGTACTAGACAATACTACACATACTGTATATACTTGTTACTACACTATCACAACTCCAGAGTCAAGTACTGGACAATACTACACATATATACTTGTTACTACACTATCACAACACCAGAGTCAAGTACTGGACAATACTACACATATATACGTGTTACTACACTATCACAACATCAGAGTCAAGTACTGGACAATACTACACATATATACTTGTTACTACACTATCACAACACCAGAGTCAAGTACTGGACAATACTACACATATATACTTGTTACTACACTATCACAACATCAGAGTCAAGTACTGGACAATACTACACATATATACTTGTAACTACACTATCACAACACCAGAGTCAAGTACTAGACAATACTACACATATATACTTGTTACTACACTATCACAACACCAGAGTCAAGTACTGGACAATACTACACATATATATGTGTTACTACACTATCATAACACCAGAGTCAAGTACTGGACAATACTACACATATATACGTGTTACTACACTATCATAACACCAGAGTCAAGTACTGGACAATACTACACATATATACTTGTTACTACACTATCACAACACCAGAGTCAAGTACTGGACAATACTACACATATATACTTGTTACTACACTATCACAACACCAGAGTCAAGTACTGGACAATACTACACATATATACTTGTTACTACACTATCACAACACCAGAGTCAAGTACTGGACAATACTACACATATACTGTATACTTGTTACTACACTATCACAACACCAGAGTCAAGTACTGGACAATACTACACATATACTGTATACTTGTTACTACACTATCATAACACCAGAGTCAAGTACTGGACAATACTACACATATATACTTGTTACTACACTATCACAACACCAGAGTCAAGTACTGGACAATACTACACATATATACTTGTTACTACACTATCACAACACCAGAGTCAAGTACTGGACAATACTACACATATATACTTGTTACTACACTATCACAACATATCACTATAGATCACGTTTTATTTTTATTAAATGATTCAAAGAAAATCTTCTTCATCTGAAGAACCTCAGACGAAACCCGTCTCATTAAACAACATGTTCACGTGTGATACAATGACACTGAAGGTTCTATCAAGTTCTATTCTTGATGAC
>NC_141828.1:3565227-3577727 GCF_982586985.1 Callionymus lyra
CTTCAAGAAACATCTCTGTGTTTGATGATCTACTGACTCCTTCAAGAAACATCTGTGTTTGATGATCTACTGACTCCTTCAAGAAACATCTGTGTTTGATGATCTACTGACTCCTTCAAGAAACATCTCTGTGTTTGATGATCTACTGACTACTTCAAGAAACATCTGTGTTTGATGATCTACTGACTCCTTCAAGAAACATCTCTGTGTTTGATGATCTACTGACTCCTTCAAGAAACATCTGTGTTTGATGATCTACTGACTCCTTCAAGAAACATGTGTGTTTGATGATCTACTGACTCCTTCAAGAAACATCTGTGTTTGATGATCTACTGACTCCTTCAAGAAACATCTGTGTTTGATGATCTACTGACTCCTTCAAGAAACATCTGTGTTCGATGATCTACTGACTCCTTCAAGAAACATCTGTGTTTGATGATCTACTGACTCCTTCAAGAAACATGTGTGTTTGATGATCTACTGACTCCTTCAAGAAACATCAGTGTTTGATGATCTACTGACTCCTTCAAGAAACATCTGTGTTTGATGATCTACTGACTCCTTTAAGAAACATCTGTGTTTGATGATCTACTGACTCCTTCAAGAAACATCTGTGTTTGATGATCTACTGACTCCTTCAAGAAACATCTCTGTGTTTGATGATCTACTGACTCCTTCAAGAAACATCTCTGTGTTTGATGATCTACTGACTCCTTCAAGAAACATCTGTGTTTGATGATCTACTGACTCCTTCAAGAAACATCTGTGTTTGATGATCTACTGACTCCTTCAAGAAACATCTGTGTTTGATGATCTACTGACTCCTTCAAGAAACATCTCTGTGTTTGATGATCTACTGACTCCTTCAAGAAACATGTGTGTTTGATGATCTACTGACTCCTTCAAGAAACATCTCTGTGTTTGATGATCTACTGACTCCTTCAAGAAACATGTGTGTTTGATGATCTACTGACTCCTTCAAGAAACATCTGTGTTTGATGATCTACTGACTCCTTTAAGAAACATCTGTGTTTGATGATCCACTGACTCCTTCAAGAAACATCTGTGTTTGATGATCTACTGACTCCTTCAAGAAACATCTGTGTTTGATGATCTACTGACTCCTTCAAGAAACATCTCTGTGTTTGATGATCTACTGACTCCTTCAAGAAACATCTCTGTGTTTGATGATCTACTGACTCCTTCAAGAAACATCTGTGTTTGATGATCTACTGACTCCTTCAAGAAACATCTCAACACACTTTTATTTGAGCTTTTCCTTGATTCTCTGAGACTCTTGTGTTTATCTCTGTGTTATCTTGACCTTTAAAGTATTTATTTTAACTGTATATTGTGAAGTTTGTTCTTTGTGACCCTGGTCTGGAAAAGACTTAAATGTCATAAATATAAATGACTTACAAAACAACTCAAAAAAACTGATCAGACTCAAAGATTTCTTGTCGTCCATCTTTGTTTATGATCCTCTGAGTGCGAGCGCAACATGTGACTGTTACATAAAGTACTTTACGCATCAATAAAATGGACTTTGAACGAGATCACACGAGGACAGCCGTGGATATGAAGCACGCGTGTGATTATTAACACGTGTGATTATTAACACGTGTTCACATGTTCAACATCACTTCAGAGAAACTTGTCATCCTTGAAGATTCTACAAGAGTCGATGGCGTGAAGCGAGAACATCTCGTTGAAGCTCCAGTGATGTGTGAATGTGAACCTTCTACCAGATAAACATGACCTTCACATGTTCCACATGTTCATCATCGCAGAACACGTCAACATCTCACACGCTCAATGAAACAAACACTTCACAAAACTTGTCTGAACCAAATGTAACAAAACCAGTCTGTGATACATTTTCCATTAAATACCTTCATTAAAGCAAGAAAATCAAAGGTGTGACGAAGCGAGACAATAATAACGACACTGAGTGACTTTAGCTGCGAGAACAAACAACGATTGTGTTTAAAGTCAGGATGTCATTGTTCTCTATGAACACACAATAATGTGTTAATATTCTTGTATTTCAGTTGAAGTTGCCTTTGAACGACTTGGATGTTTGTAACAATTCTGGACTCAAGGTTCAGAATATTGTTGGTCTTGAATGAAAGCGTAACTGTTGGCGTCGCTCGTGCTAAATATCGTGTTCGGTCTCTGAAGGTCGACGACTGGACGACTGAAGCTCCACAGTCACTGCAGCTGATGTGAGGCCGTGAGTGAGAGGCTGGAGAATCTGAACCAGCAGGAGGTGAAATAATACCTTCCTGTAGATTCTGCAGCTTCACGACTATAATCCTGATAAAAGCTCTTGAGTGACACGTGTGTTTATTTTATTCTCAGGAGCATTTGAAGTAGAGTCGAAGTATTTTAGGTTCAAATCAACCTGTTTTGAGTTTTTTTGTAATCATTACAAAATATATATTATAATTTAATCATTAAAAAAATGAATATGTATAATTAAATCATTAGAAAAAACACATCATTTATAATTTCATAATAACAAAAATAATAATTGATAAGTCAGAGTCTCCAGACAGAACCAATGGAGCTCAGAGCTACTGATCACATGATCGTCCGTCACATGATTGGCTCAACAAGTCGAGTTCTCTTGCTTTCATTACATTTTTGGGGTCAATGGAATTAAAATATAAAACTTCACTCATTTAAAAATATGTGTCGTTGAATTATTCCAAAATAAAAGCAAATTAAAAATGTAAAACAATCATTTAAAAATACATTCACTGCTGAACAAACACACGTTTCAATTTAAAAGAACATGTTTGAGATGTAAATTCATTTGATGACGACAAACAAAACCTTCTGATTTACAGCAGATGTGTTGGTGAAGGTTCTCAGGTGTGACACGAGTGGACAAGAAAGACGGAGACGAGAGGATGTTGGACGACGACTGCTAACTCAAACTAACTCAAACCAACTCAAACCAACTCAAACCAACTCAAACTAACTCAAACTAACTCAAACTAACTCAAACTAACTCAAACCAACTCAAACCAACTCAAACTAACTCAAACCAACTCAAACTAACTCAAACTAACTCAAACTAACTCAAACCAACTCAAACCAACTCAAACTAACTCAAACTAACTCAAACCAACTCAAACTAACTCAAACCAACTCAAACTAACTCAAACTAACTCAAACTAACTCAAACTAACTCAGTCTCAACTGAACACGAGTGAAGACAGAAGCTGCACATGATGAGTCTTAGACTCGGATCTGACGAGTCTGACCTTCACAGGAATATTTTCAATTATTCAAGATCAGTTCAGAGTTTTTTTGTCCTTTTGGTGAAAATTCATCAACGAAATCATATATTAACTATATATAACTATATCGTTGTTATTATTGTAACTATATTGTTATTACTGTAACTATATCGTTGTTATTATTGTAACTATATTGTTATTACTGTAACTATATCGTTGTTATTATTGTAACTATATTATTATTATTGTAACTATATTGTTATTATTGTAACTATATTGTTATTATTGTAACTATATTGTTATTACTGTAACTATATTGTTATTATTGTAACTATATTGTTATTATTGTAACTATATTGTTATTACTGTAACTATATTATTATTATTGTAACTATATCGTTATTATTGTAACTATATCGTTATTATTGTAACTATATTATTATTATTATTGTAACTATATTGTTATTATTGTAACTATATCGTTATTATTGTAACTATATCGTTATTATTGTAACTATATTGTTATTATTATTGTAACTATATTGTTATTATTGTAACTATATTATTATTATTACTGTAACTATATTGTTATTATTGTAACTATATTGTAATTATTGTGACTATATTGTAATTATTGTAACTATATTGTTATTATTGTAACTATATTGTTATTATTATTGTAACTATATTGTTATTATTGTAACTATATTGTTATTACTGTAACTATATCGTTATTATTGTAACTATATCGTTATTATTGTAACTATATTGTTATTATTGTAACTATATCGTTATTACTGTAACTATATTGTTATTATTGTAACTATATTGTTATTATTGTAACTATATCGTTATTATTGTAACTATATCGTTATTATTGTAACTATATTATTATTATTATTGTAACTATATCGTTATTATTGTAACTATATTATTATTATTACTGTAACTCAAACTAACTCAAACTAACTCAAACCAACTCAAACCAACTCAAACTAACTCAAACTAACTCAAACCAACTCAAACTAACTCAAACCAACTCAAACTAACTCAAACTAACTCAAACTAACTCAAACTAACTCAGTCTCAACTGAACACGAGTGAAGACAGAAGCTGCACATGATGAGTCTTAGACTCGGATCTGACGAGTCTGACCTTCACAGGAATATTTTCAATTATTCAAGATCAGTTCAGAGTTTTTTTGTCCTTTTGGTGAAAATTCATCAACGAAATCATATATTAACTATATATAACTATATCGTTGTTATTATTGTAACTATATTGTTATTACTGTAACTATATCGTTGTTATTATTGTAACTATATTGTTATTACTGTAACTATATCGTTGTTATTATTGTAACTATATTATTATTATTGTAACTATATTGTTATTATTGTAACTATATTGTTATTATTGTAACTATATTGTTATTACTGTAACTATATTGTTATTATTGTAACTATATTGTTATTATTGTAACTATATTGTTATTACTGTAACTATATTATTATTATTGTAACTATATCGTTATTATTGTAACTATATCGTTATTATTGTAACTATATTATTATTATTATTGTAACTATATTGTTATTATTGTAACTATATCGTTATTATTGTAACTATATCGTTATTATTGTAACTATATTGTTATTATTATTGTAACTATATTGTTATTATTGTAACTATATTATTATTATTACTGTAACTATATTGTTATTATTGTAACTATATTGTAATTATTGTGACTATATTGTAATTATTGTAACTATATTGTTATTATTGTAACTATATTGTTATTATTATTGTAACTA
Source organism: Callionymus lyra (assembly GCF_982586985.1). Taxonomy (NCBI): domain Eukaryota; kingdom Metazoa; phylum Chordata; class Actinopteri; order Syngnathiformes; family Callionymidae; genus Callionymus; species Callionymus lyra. The sequence continues at coordinate 3,570,293 of NC_141828.1, forward strand.
TATTGTTATTATTGTAACTATATTGTTATTACTGTAACTATATCGTTATTATTGTAACTATATCGTTATTATTGTAACTATATTGTTATTATTGTAACTATATCGTTATTACTGTAACTATATTGTTATTATTGTAACTATATTGTTATTATTGTAACTATATCGTTATTATTGTAACTATATCGTTATTATTGTAACTATATTATTATTATTATTGTAACTATATCGTTATTATTGTAACTATATTATTATTATTACTGTAACTATATTGTTATTATTGTAACTATATTGTTATTATTGTAACTATATTGTTATTATTGTAACTATATTGTTATTATTGTAACTATATTGTAATTATTGTAACTATATTGTTATTATTATTGTAACTATATTGTTATTATTGTAACTATATTGTTATTACTGTAACTATATCGTTATTATTGTAACGATATAGTTATTATTGTAACTATATCGTTATTACTGTAACTATATTGTTATTATTGTAACTACATTGTTATTATTGTAACTATATCGTTATTATTGTAACTATATTGTTATTATTGTAACTATAGTGTTATTATTGTAACTATATCGTTATTATTGTAACTATATCGTTATTATTGTAATTATATTGTTATTATTGTAACTATATCTTCATTATTATTGTAACTATATTGTTATTATTGTTACTATATCTTCATTATTATTGTAACTATATTGTTATTATTGTAACTATATCTCATTATTATTGTAACTATATTGTTATTATTGTTACTATATCTTCATTATTATTGTAACTATATTGTTATTATTGTAACTACATCTCATTATTATTGTAACTATATTGTTATTATTGTTACTATATCTTCATTATTATTGTAACTATAGTTATTATTGTAACTATATTGTTATTATTGTAACTATATTGTTATTATTGTTACTATATCATTATTATTATTGTAACTATAGTTATTATTGTAACTATATTGTTATTATTGTAACTATATTGTTATTATTGTTACTATATCATTATTATTATTGTAACTATAGTTATTATTGTAACTATATTGTTATTATTGTAACTATATTGTTATTATTGTTACTATATGATTATTATTATTGTAACTATAGTTATTATTGTTACTATATGATTATTATTATTGTAACTATAGTTATTATTGTTACTATATCATTATTATTATTGTAACTATAGTTATTATTGTTACTATATCATTATTATTATTGTAACTATAGTTATTATTGTTACTATATCATTATTATTATTGTAACTATAGTTATTATTGTTACTATATCTTCATTATTATTGTAACTATAGTTATTATTGTTACTATATCATTATTATTATTGTAACTATAGTTATTATTGTTACTATATCATTATTATTATTGTAACTATAGTTATTATTGTTACTATATCATTATTATTATTGTAACTATAGTTATTATTGTTACTATATCATTATTATTATTGTAACTATAGTTAATATTGTTACTATATCATTATTATTATTGTAACTATAGTTATTATTGTTACTATATCTTCATTATTATTGTAACTATAGTTATTATTGTTACTATATCTTCATTATTATTGTAACTATAGTTATTATTGTTACTATATCATTATTATTATTGTAACTATAGTTATTATTGTTACTATATCTTCATTATTATTGTAACTATAGTTATTATTGTTACTATATCTTCATTATTATTGTAACTATAGTTATTATTGTTACTATATCATTATTATTATTGTAACTATAGTTATTATTGTTACTATATCTTCATTATTATTGTAACTATAGTTATTATTGTTACTATATCATTATTATTATTGTAACTATAGTTATTATTGTTACTATATCATTATTATTATTGTAACTATAGTTATTATTGTTACTATATCATTATTATTATTGTAACTATATTGTTATTATTGTTACTATATGATTATTATTATTGTAACTATAGTTATTATTGTTACTATATCATTATTATTATTGTAACTATAGTTATTATTGTTACTATATCATTATTATTATTGTAACTATAGTTATTATTGTTACTATATCATTATTATTATTGTAACTATAGTTATTATTGTTACTATATCATTATTATTATTGTAACTATAGTTATTATTGTTACTATATCTTCATTATTATTGTAACTATAGTTATTATTGTTACTATATCATTATTATTATTGTAACTATAGTTATTATTGTTACTATATCATTATTATTATTGTAACTATAGTTATTATTGTTACTATATCATTATTATTATTGTAACTATAGTTATTATTGTTACTATATCATTATTATTATTGTAACTATAGTTAATATTGTTACTATATCATTATTATTATTGTAACTATAGTTATTATTGTTACTATATCTTCATTATTATTGTAACTATAGTTATAATTGTTACTATATCATTATTATTATTGTAACTATAGTTATTATTGTTACTATATCATTATTATTATTGTAACTATAGTTATTATTGTTACTATATCTTCATTATTATTGTAACTATAGTTATTATTGTTACTATATCATTATTATTATTGTAACTATAGTTATTATTGTTACTATATCATTATTATTATTGTAACTATAGTTATTATTGTTACTATATCATTATTATTATTGTAACTATAGTTATTATTGTTACTATATCATTATTATTATTGTAACTATAGTTAATATTGTTACTATATCATTATTATTATTGTAACTATAGTTATTATTGTTACTATATCGTTATTATTATTGTAACTTGCAGCTTCTATGGGTCTGATGGAGAGAATATGAATGAAATCACAATTTCTATATTGACACTTTTTTAATAATCAAGTTTGATATTGAAATTATCAATAATAGTAATATTATTAATATTATTGCTGTGAATACTATTATTAATACTATTAATAATATCAATTATATTAATTAGTTAATGATATTACTAATATTATTAATATAATAAAATCTACATGTTTTAAATTCAGTATAGAAATGTCTGGTGTCACTATTATACCGATATATTGAATTAAATATATAAGATTAATATATTATATTTGTTTAATATATTATATTTATATAATATATTAAACAAATATATGTCAATTCAATCACAATATCAAGGTATGTGTCAAAGATAACATTTCAATCAAAGGTTCCTTCAGTGATGTGACGAACACACACTTCACATCACGGTGTGTGTCGTCATCTCAACACTGAAAGTTGTGCGTCTCACTGACGACCCAGTTAAGCCGAGGTTCTGTCGCGGGTGTGTCGGCTGGTGACCCGCGGCGACAGGTCCTAACACACCGGACGGACGGAGCCCGAACAGATGCCCGGCTAAGTGCCTGATTAAAAGTTAATGTGCAGAAGCAAGCGTGTGCGAGAGTGTGTGTCTCTGCACCGTGTGTGTGTGTGTTGTGAGCAGGAGGGGGGGGCAGCCCTGCAGCAGAGAGGGGCGCGCCAGCTGCTGCTCTCCCCAGAGAGGGAGCCTGAAGCTGGGCAGCGAAGCAACCGAGGCCGCCTGGTCTCTCTGGAGCAACGCAACACGAGTGTGGAACGTTTATGCAACATTTTCATTTGTGTGTCTGAAGATCGTCTGAAGCGTCTGTGCTGGACATTAACTTGATGATCGTCTGAAGCGTCTGTGCTGGACATTAACTTGATGATCGTCTGAAGCGTCTGTGCTGGACATTAACTTGATGATCATCTGAAGCGTCTGTGCTGGACATTAACTTGATGATCATCTGAAGCGTCTGTGCTGGACATTAACTTGATGATCGTCTGAAGCGTCTGTGCTGGACATTAACTTGATGATCATCTGAAGCGTCTGTGCTGGACATTAACTTGATGATCGTCTGAAGCGTCTGTGCTGAACATTAACTTGATGATCGTCTGAAGCGTCTGTGCTGAACATTAACTTGATGATCGTCTGAAGCGTCTGTGCTGGACATTAACTGGATGATCGTCTGAAGCGTCTGTGCTGGACATTAACTTGATGATCGTCTGAAGCGTCTGTGCTGGACATTAACTTGATGATCGTCTGAAGCGTCTGTGCTGGACATTAACTTGATGATCGTCTGAAGCGTCTGTGCTGGACATTAACTTGATGATCGTCTGAAGCGTCTGTGCTGGACATTAACTTGATGATCATCTGAAGCGTCTGTGCTGGACATTAACTTGATGATCATCTGAAGCGTCTGTGCTGGACATTAACTTGATGATCGTCTGAAGCGTCTGTGCTGGACATTAACTTGATGATCATCTGAAGCGTCTGTGCTGAACATTAACTTGATGATCATCTGAAGCGTCTGTGCTGGACATTAACTTGATGATCGTCTGAAGCGTCTGTGCTGGACATTAACTTGATGATCGTCTGAAGCGTCTGTGCTGGACATTAACTTGATGATCGTCTGAAGAGTCTGTGCTGGACATTAACTTGATGATCATCTGAAGCGTCTGTGCTGGACATTAACTTGATGATCGTCTGAAGCGTCTGTGCTGGACATTAACTGGATGATCGTCTGAAGCGTCTGTGCTGAACATTAACTGGATGATCGTCTGAAGCGTCTGTGCTGGACATTAACTTGATGATCTTCTGAAGCGTCTGTGCTGGACATTAACTGGATGATCTTCTGAAGCGTCTGTGCTGGACATTAACTGGATGATCGTCTGAAGCGTCTGTGCTGGACATTAACTGGATGATCATCTGAAGCGTCTGTGCTGGACATTAACTTGATGATCGTCTGAAGCGTCTGTGCTGGACATTAACTTGATGATCGTCTGAAGCGTCTGTGCTGGACATTAACTTGATGATCATCTGAAGCGTCTGTGCTGGACATTAACTGGATGATCATCTGAAGCGTCTGTGCTGGACATTAACTGGATGATCGTCTGAAGCGTCTGTGCTGGACATTAACTTGATGATCATCTGAAGCGTCTGTGCTGGACATTAACTTGATGATCGTCTGAAGCGTCTGTGCTGGACATTAACTGGATGATCATCTGAAGCGTCTGTGCTGGACATTAACTTGATGATCATCTGAAGCGTCTGTGCTGGACATTAACTTGATGATCGTCTGAAGCGTCTGTGCTGGACATTAACTGGATGATCGTCTGAAGCGTCTGTGCTGGACATTAACTGGATGATCGTCTGAAGCGTCTGTGCTGGACATTAACTTGATGATCGTCTGAAGCGTCTGTGCTGGACATTAACATGATGATCGTCTGAAGCGTCTGTGCTGGACATTAACATGATGATCGTCTGAAGCGTCTGTGCTGGACATTAACTTGATGATTGTCTGAAGCGTCTGTGCTGGACATTAACTTGATGATCGTCTGAAGCGTCTGTGCTGGACATTAACTTGATGATCGTCTGAAGCGTCTGTGCTGGACATTAACTGGATGATCGTCTGAAGCGTCTGTGCTGAACATTAACTGGATGATCGTCTGAAGCGTCTGTGCTGGACATTAACTTGATGATCGTCTGAAGCGTCTGTGCTGGACATTAACTTGATGATCATCTGAAGCGTCTGTGCTGGACATTAACTTGATGATCATCTGAAGCGTCTGTGCTGGACATTAACTTGATGATCGTCTGAAGCGTCTGTGCTGGACATTAACTTGATGATCATCTGAAGCGTCTGTGCTGAACATTAACTTGATGATCATCTGAAGCGTCTGTGCTGGACATTAACTTGATGATCGTCTGAAGCGTCTGTGCTGGACATTAACTGGATGATCGTCTGAAGCGTCTGTGCTGAACATTAACTGGATGATCGTCTGAAGCGTCTGTGCTGGACATTAACTTGATGATCTTCTGAAGCGTCTGTGCTGGACATTAACTGGATGATCTTCTGAAGCGTCTGTGCTGGACATTAACTGGATGATCGTCTGAAGCGTCTGTGCTGGACATTAACTGGATGATCATCTGAAGCGTCTGTGCTGGACATTAACTTGATGATCGTCTGAAGCGTCTGTGCTGGACATTAACTTGATGATCGTCTGAAGCGTCTGTGCTGGACATTAACTTGATGATCGTCTGAAGCGTCTGTGCTGGACATTAACTTGATGATCGTCTGAAGCGTCTGTGCTGGACATTAACTTGATGATCGTCTGAAGCGTCTGTGCTGGACATTAACTGGATGATCGTCTGAAGCGTCTGTGCTGGACATTAACTTGATGATCGTCTGAAGCGTCTGTGCTGGACATTAACTTGATGATCGTCTGAAGCGTCTGTGCTGGACATTAACTGGATGATCGTCTGAAGCGTCTGTGCTGGACATTAACTGGATGATCGTCTGAAGCGTCTGTGCTGGACATTAACTTGATGATCGTCTGAAGCGTCTGTGCTGGACATTAACTTGATGATCGTCTGAAGCGTCTGTGCTGGACATTAACTTGATGATCGTCTGAAGCGTCTGTGCTGGACATTAACTTGATGATCGTCTGAAGCGTCTGTGCTGGACATTAACTGGATGATCGTCTGAAGCGTCTGTGCTGGACATTAACTTGATGATCGTCTGAAGCGTCTGTGCTGGACATTAACTTGATGATCGTCTGAAGCGTCTGTGCTGGACATTAACTGGATGATCATCTGAAGGATCAATGGTTCCGTCGGTTCACAGTTTTAACGTCGACTCAAAGAAATTCATTAAATGATTTGAACTGCAATAATCAACGGAAAAAGTTGATTCATTAGAAAAAACAAAAAATGTTTCTGTTTTCTCACAAATTAAAATAAAACATAAAGTTTTATTCAAACTGGACAAACGTTCTGGTGAAGAAAACCCGATTCTTCAGATTCACCATCAGAAGCTTCTTCGCCGGTCGTTGAATATTGAGATCAATCTCGCCGTCAATCATATTTATTTTTCCCGATAAGAGTCAGAAGCAGTTTCTTAACAACATGTGCGAGAAATTAACTGGACGCTCGCGGTTTGTGGGTCAACAGGAGCCGATAATTCAGCCGCTGACAGAAGATTTCATCTGCCGATCATCCTCTCGTCGCTCATCCCTCCCTCGCTGATTATGCCGTCAATACGGCGCGGATGAGAGGAGCTGACAATTGACCAGCCTGGATCAATATCACCTAATAAGCATGTCAGGAGAGGAGAAAAGAGCAAGGAATCGACTGAGTGACGAGAGAGAGGACGAGTGGGAAAGTGACGACGAGAAGAAGCCAGTTTGATGGGAGGCTGGCGTCGAGGTGTAAGTGGGAAGATTGGCCTGTTATTGCTGGTTTAATGTTAGGCAATCAGAGTCCTAGTGGTCTAGATATCAACAAACATCTCTCAAATTGTCCTTCTTCTGGCGGCGCCTCCTCGTCTTCCTGCAGGACGCCGACGCCGGCGGACAAAGAGCGCGAGCGATGAGGGCGTCGCAT
>NC_141828.1:3582727-3585227 GCF_982586985.1 Callionymus lyra
AGAAAAGATGATCTTCTGCTGATCCACTGTTTGACGAACCAAACTGAGACACGAGTAGAAGTAGAAGAGACAGAGTAGAAGTAGAAGAGACACGAGTAGAAGTAGAAGAGACAGAGTACAGAAGTAGAAGAGACAGAGTACAGAAGTAGAAGAGACAGAGTAGAAGTAGAAGAGACACGAGTAGAAGTAGAAGAGACAGAGTACAGAAGTAGAAGAGACAGAGTACAGAAGTAGAAGAGACAGAGTACAGAAGTAGAAGAGACAGAGTACAGAAGTAGAAGAGACAGAGTACAGAAATAGAAGAGACAGAGTACAGAAGTAGAAGAGACACGAGTAGAAGTAGAAGAGACAGAGTACAGAAGTAGAAGAGACAGAGTACAGAAGTAGAAGAGACAGAGTACAGAAGTAGAAGAGACAGAGTACAGACGTAGAAGAGACAGAGTACAGAAGTAGAAGAGACAGAGTACAGAAGTAGAAGAGACAGAGTACAGACGTAGAAGAGACAGAGTACAGAAGTAGAAGAGACAGAGTACATAAGTAGAAGAGACAGAGTACAGAAGTAGAAGAGACACGAGTAGAAGTAGAAGACAGAGTACAGAAGTAGAAGAGACAGAGTACAGAAGTAGAAGAGACAGAGTACAGAGGTAGAAGAGTCAGAGTACAGAAGTAGAAGAGACACGAGTAGAAGTAGAATAGACAGAGTACAGAAGTAGAAGAGACAGAGTACAGAAGTAGAAGAGACACGAGTAGAAGTAGAAGAGACAGAGTACAGAAGTAGAAGAGACAGAGTACAGAAGTAGAAGAGACAGAGTACAGAAGTAGAAGAGTCAGAGTACAGAAGTAGAAGAGACAGAGTACAGAAGTAGAAGAGACAGAGTACAGAAGTAGAAGAGACAGAGTACAGAAGTAGAAGAGACACGAGTAGAAGTAGAAGAGACAGAGTACAGAAGTAGAAGAGACAGAGTACAGAAGTAGAAGAGTCAGAGTACAGAAGTAGAAGAGACACGAGTAGAAGTAGAAGAGACAGAGTACAGAAGTAGAAGAGACAGAGTACAGAAGTAGAAGAGACAGAGTACAGAAGTAGAAGAGACAGAGTACAGAAGTAGAAGAGACAGAGTACAGAAGTAGAAGAGACACGAGTAGAAGTAGAAGAGACAGAGTACAGAAGTAGAAGAGACAGAGTACAGAAGTAGAAGAGACAGAGTACAGAAGTAGAAGAGACAGAGTACAGAAGTAGAAGAGACAGAGTACAGAAGTAGAAGAGACAGAGTACAGAAGTAGAAGAGACAGAGTACAGAAGTAGAAGAGACAGAGTACAGAAGTAGAAGAGACAGAGTACAGAAGTAGAAGAGACACGAGTAGAAGTAGAAGAGTAAGAGTACAGAAGTAGAAGAGACAGAGTACAGAAGTAGAAGAGACAGAGTACAGAAGTAGAAGAGACAGAGTACAGAAGTAGAAGAGACAGAGTACAGAAGTAGAAGAGACAGAGTACAGAAGTAGAAGAGACAGAGTACAGAAGTAGAAGAGACAGAGTTACTATTGTAACCAGTCGTTGAAACTATCATCGACACTTGAGCTTTTCTTCCACTGAAACAAGTTATTAAGTTGTTTTCATTGTGTTATTGTTGTGTTGTGTTGTGTTGTTTTGTGGTCAAATGAGTGACTTAAGGAGACGTGTCGTCACTAAGATGGCGATCGTTGAGGGTGGAAAGTGTCCATCGATCCACACTCAATATTGAGTGTGCATAGTGCACTATATTTTCACACACTGCTCAGTGTGAATGCACTTGTGTACTCAAAATATTAGTGTCAGTGCAGAAGTGTGCGATTTGTGTTGTCAATCATCTGTGTTGTTGGTTGACTTAGTTGTCAAGGTAGAGACAGTTTGTACAGTCATGTCAACGGAACCTGAACTCGTGAGGTCAAAGGGTCAAAGGGTCAGAGGGTCAGAGGGTCAGAGGGTCATGAAGAGTCCGGATCATTCGTGTCCACAGTCGTGAATCATCCCTCATGGAGTCCAGATCATCCACAGACGTCAAACCACTGCAAGTGAAAGTTTCTCTTGTAAGTAAAGAAACGAAGCCGCGATGAGTTTAATTAACCCTTTGACTCGTGAAGCTTTAATTACGAAGCATTAACTTATTGCTCGCGCAGTAATTAATCCAACAATAGAGCAGGAATCAAACCGAGAACAGAAAACACTATTTCTTGCTTCCTTTGATGCCAACAATGAAGTGAAAGTAACAACAACGGTTTTAATGTTCGAGCAGGAAATGTTTAAAACAATGGATTAAAACTGTTGATTTGTTGGATTGATATTTGAAGACGTGAAGGTTTGAAGTAAATTAATCCGTAGCTTCGCTCGTGAAGTTTCAATCACTTGATGGTCAAATAAAGGTGTCATTTGAAGTGGTGGTTGTCATGATGACATTTGTGTGACACTTATTTCTACAGCTGTTCAAAAGGACTTCCTGTCAAGAAAAATGTGATAAAAGAACAA
>NC_141828.1:3587727-3600227 GCF_982586985.1 Callionymus lyra
CATCTTCTCCAGTCGTACCAACACAAACATCTTCTCCAGTCGTACACAAACATCTTCTCCAGTCGTACCAACACAAACATCTTCTCCAGTCGTACCAACACAAACATCTTCTCCAGTCGTACCAACACGAACATCTTCTCCAGTCGTACCAACACAAAAATCTTCTCCAGTCGTACCAACACAAACATCTTCTCCAGTCGTACACAAACATCTTCTCCAGTCGTACACAAACATCTTCTCCAGTCGTACCAACACAAACATCTTCTCCAGTCGTACCAACACAAACATCTTCTCCAGTCGTACACAAACATCTTCTCCAGTCGTACCAACACAAACATCTTCTCCGGTCGTACACAAACATCTTCTCCAGTCGTACCAACACAAACATCTTCTCCAGTCGTACACAAACATCTTCTCCAGTCGTACCAACACAAAAATCTTCTCCAGTCGTACCAACACAAACATCTTCTCCAGTCGTACACAAACATCTTCTCCAGTCCTACCAACACAAACATCTTCTCCAGTCGTACCAACACAAACATCTTTTCCAGTCGTACCAACACAAACATCTTCTCCAGTCGTACCAACACAAACATCTTCTCCAGTCGTACACAAACATCTTCTCCAGTTGTACACAAACATCTTCTCCAGTCGTAACCAACACAAACATCTTCTCCAGTCGTACCAACATAAACATCTTCTCCAGTCATACACAAACATCTTCTCCAGTCGTACACAAACATCTTCTCCAGTCGTACCAACACAAAAATCTTCTCCAGTCGTACACAAACATCTTCTCCAGTCGTACACAAACATCTTCTCCAGTCGTACCAACACAAAAATCTTCTCCAGTCATACACAAACATCTTCTCCAGTCGTACACAAACATCTTCTCCAGTCGTACACAAACATCTTCTCCAGTCGTACACAAACATCTTCTCCAGTCGTACACAAACATCTTCTCCAGTCGTACACAAACATCTTCTCCAGTCGTACCAACACAAAAATCTTCTCCAGTCATACACAAACATCTTCTCCAGTCGTACCAACACAAACATCTTCTCCAGTCATACACAAACATCTTCTCCAGTCGTACCAACACAAACATCTTCTCCAGTCGTACCAACACGAACATCTTCTACGGTCATACCAACACAAACATCTTCTCCGGTCGTACCAACACAAACATCTTCTCCGGTCATACCAACACAAACATCTTCTCCAGTCGTACCAACACAAACATCTTCTCCAGTCGTACCAACACAAACATCTTCTCCAGTCGTACCAACACAAACATCTTCTCCGGTCATACCAACACAAACATCTTCTCCAGTCGTACCAACACGAACATCTTCTCCAGTCGTACACAAACATCTTCTCCAGTCGTACACAAACATCTTCTCCAGTCGTACACAAACATCTTCTCCAGTCGTACACAAACATCTTCTCCAGTCGTACACAAACATCTTCTCCAGTCGTACACAAACATCTTCTCCAGTCGTACCAACACAAAAATCTTCTCCAGTCGTACACAAACATCTTCTCTAGTCGTACCAACACAAACATCTTCTCTAGTCATACCAACACAAACATCTTCTCCAGTCGTACCAACACAAACATCTTCTCCAGTCATACACAAACATCTTCTCTAGTCGTACCAACACAAACATCTTCTCCAGTCGTACCAACACGAACATCTTCTCCGGTCATACCAACACAAACATCTTCTCCGGTCGTACCAACACAAACATCTTCTCCGGTCGTACCAACACAAACATCTTCTCCAGTCGTACCAACACAAACATCTTCTCCGGTCATACCAACACAAACATCTTCTCCGGTCATACCAACACAAACATCTTCTCCGGTCATACCAACACAAACATCTTCTCCGGTCATACCAACACAAACATCTTCTCCAGTCGTACCAACACAAACATCTTCTCCAGTCGTACCAACACAAACATCTTCTCCAGTCGTACACAAACATCTTCTCCAGTCGTACCAACACAAACATCTTCTCCGGTCATACCAACACAAACATCTTCTCCGGTTGTACACAAACATCTTCTCCAGTCGTACCAACACAAACATCTTCTCCGGTCATACCAACACAAACATCTTCTCCGGTCGTACACAAACATCTTCTCCAGTCGTACCAACACAAACATCTTCTCCGGTCATACCAACACAAACATCTTCTCCGGTTGTACACAAACATCTTCTCCAGTCGTACCAACACAAACATCTTCTCCAGTCGTACACAAACATCTTCTCCAGTCGTACCAACACAAACATCTTCTCCGGTCGTACACAAACATCTTCTCCAGTCGTACCAACACAAACATCTTCTCCAGTCGTACACAAACATCTTCTCCAGTCGTACCAACACAAAAATCTTCTCCAGTCGTACCAACACAAACATCTTCTCCAGTCGTACACAAACATCTTCTCCAGTCCTACCAACACAAACATCTTCTCCAGTCGTACCAACACAAACATCTTCTCCAGTCGTACCAACACAAACATCTTCTCCAGTCGTACCAACACAAACATCTTCTCCAGTCGTACACAAACATCTTCTCCAGTTGTACACAAACATCTTCTCCAGTCGTAACCAACACAAACATCTTCTCCAGTCGTACCAACACAAACATCTTCTCCAGTCATACACAAACATCTTCTCCAGTCGTACACAAACATCTTCTCCAGTCGTACCAACACAAAAATCTTCTCAAGTCGTACACAAACATCTTCTCCAGTCGTACACAAAGATCTTCTCCAGTCGTACCAACACAAAAATCTTCTCCAGTCATACACAAACATCTTCTCCAGTCGTACACAAACATCTTCTCCAGTCGTACACAAACATCTTCTCCAGTCGTACACAAACATCTTCTCCAGTCGTACACAAACATCTTCTCCAGTCGTACACAAACATCTTCTCCAGTCGTACCAACACAAAAATCTTCTCCAGTCGTACACAAACATCTTCTCTAGTCGTACCAACACAAACATCTTCTCTAGTCATACCAACACAAACATCTTCTCCAGTCGTACCAACACAAACATCTTCTCCAGTCATACACAAACATCTTCTCTAGTCGTACCAACACAAACATCTTCTCCAGTCGTACCAACACGAACATCTTCTCCGGTCATACCAACACAAACATCTTCTCCGGTCGTACCAACACAAACATCTTCTCCGGTCGTACCAACACAAACATCTTCTCCAGTCGTACCAACACAAACATCTTCTCCGGTCATACCAACACAAACATCTTCTCCGGTCATACCAACACAAACATCTTCTCCGGTCATACCAACACAAACATCTTCTCCGGTCATACCAACACAAACATCTTCTCCAGTCGTACCAACACAAACATCTTCTCCAGTCGTACCAACACAAACATCTTCTCCAGTCGTACACAAACATCTTCTCCAGTCGTACCAACACAAACATCTTCTCCGGTCATACCAACACAAACATCTTCTCCGGTCGTACACAAACATCTTCTCCAGTCGTACCAACACAAACATCTTCTCCGGTCATACCAACACAAACATCTTCTCCGGTCGTACACAAACATCTTCTCCAGTCGTACACAAACATCTTCTCCGGTCATACCAACACAAACATCTTCTCCGGTTGTACACAAACATCTTCTCCAGTCGTACCAACACAAACATCTTCTCCAGTCGTACACAAACATCTTCTCCAGTCGTACCAACACAAACATCTTCTCCGGTCGTACACAAACATCTTCTCCAGTCGTACCAACACAAACATCTTCTCCAGTCGTACACAAACATCTTCTCCAGTCGTACCAACACAAAAATCTTCTCCAGTCGTACCAACACAAACATCTTCTCCAGTCGTACACAAACATCTTCTCCAGTCCTACCAACACAAACATCTTCTCCAGTCGTACCAACACAAACATCTTCTCCAGTCGTACCAACACAAACATCTTCTCCAGTCGTACACAAACATCTTCTCCAGTTGTACACAAACATCTTCTCCAGTCGTAACCAACACAAACATCTTCTCCAGTCGTACCAACACAAACATCTTCCCCAGTCATACACAAACATCTTCTCCAGTCGTACACAAACATCTTCTCCAGTCGTACCAACACAAAAATCTTCTCCAGTCGTACACAAACATCTTCTCCAGTCGTAGACAAACATCTTCTCCAGTCGTACCAACACAAAAATCTTCTCCAGTCATACACAAACATCTTCTCCAGTCGTACACAAACATCTTCTCCAGTCGTACACAAACATCTTCTCCAGTCGTACACAAACATCTTCTCCAGTCGTACACAAACATCTTCTCCAGTCGTACACAAACATCTTCTCCAGTCGTACCAACACAAAAATCTTCTCCAGTCATACACAAACATCTTCTCCAGTCGTACCAACACAAACATCTTCTCCAGTCATACACAAACATCTTCTCCAGTCGTACCAACACAAACATCTTCTCCAGTCGTACCAACACGAACATCTTCTCCGGTCATACCAACACAAACATCTTCTCCGGTCGTACCAACACAAACATCTTCTCCGGTCATACCAACACAAACATCTTCTCCAGTCGTACCAACACAAACATCTTCTCCAGTCGTACCAACACAAACATCTTCTCCAGTCGTACCAACACGAACATCTTCTCCGGTCATACCAACACAAACATCTTCTCCGGTCATACCAACACAAACATCTTCTCCAGTCGTACCAACACGAACATCTTCTCCAGTCGTACACAAACATCTTCTCCAGTCGTACACAAACATCTTCTCCAGTCGTACACAAACATCTTCTCCAGTCGTACACAAACATCTTCTCCAGTCGTACACAAACATCTTCTCCAGTCGTACAAAAACATCTTCTCCAGTCGTACCAACACAAAAATCTTCTCCAGTCGTACACAAACATCTTCTCTAGTCGTACCAACACAAACATCTTCTCTAGTCATACCAACACAAACATCTTCTCCAGTCGTACCAACACAAACATCTTCTCCAGTCATACACAAACATCTTCTCTAGTCGTACCAACACAAACATCTTCTCCAGTCGTACCAACACGAACATCTTCTCCGGTCATACCAACACAAACATCTTCTCCGGTCGTACCAACACAAACATCTTCTCCGGTCGTACCAACACAAACATCTTCTCCGGTCGTACCAACACAAACATCTTCTCCAGTCGTACCAACACAAACATCTTCTCCGGTCATACCAACACAAACATCTTCTCCGGTCATACCAACACAAACATCTTCTCCGGTCATACCAACACAAACATCTTCTCCGGTCATACCAACACAAACATCTTCTCCAGTCGTACCAACACAAACATCTTCTCCAGTCGTACCAACACAAACATCTTCTCCAGTCGTACACAAACATCTTCTCCAGTCGTACCAACACAAACATCTTCTCCGGTCATACCAACACAAACATCTTCTCCGGTTGTACACAAACATCTTCTCCAGTCGTACCAACACAAACATCTTCTCCGGTCATACCAACACAAACATCTTCTCCGGTCGTACACAAACATCTTCTCCAGTCGTACCAACACAAACATCTTCTCCGGTCATACCAACACAAACATCTTCTCCAGTCGTACCAACACAAACATCTTCTCCGGTCGTACCAACACAAACATCTTCTCCAGTCGTACACAAACATCTTCTCCAGTCGTACCAACACAAACATCTTCTCCAGTCGTACACAAACATCTTCTCCAGTCGTACCGACACAAACATCTTCTCCAGTCATACACAAACATCTTCTCCAGTCGTACCAACACAAACATCTTCTCCAGTCGTACACAAACATCTTCTCCAGTCGTACCAACACGAGTGCGTCTCTGCATGTGTGTGTTGTGCGTGCGTCTCCACATGTGTGTTGTGAGTGGGTCTCTGCATGTGTGTGTTCATGAGTGTGTGTCTCTGCATGTGTGTGTTGTGAGTGTGTCTCTGCATGTGTGTGTTGTGCGTGCGTCTCCACATGTGTGTTGTGAGTGGGTCTCTGCATGTGTGTGTTCATGAGTGTGTGTCTCTGCATGTGTGTGTTGTGAGTGCGTCTCTGCATGTGTGTGTTGTGAGTGCGTCTCCACATGTGTGTGTTGTGAGTGTGTCTCTGCATGTGTTGAGAGTGTGTCTCTGCATGTGTGTGTTGTGCGTGCGTCTCTGCATGTGTTGAGAGTGTGTCTCTGCATGTGTGTGTTGTGAGTGTGTCTCTGCATGTGTGTTGTGCGTGCGTCTCCACATGTGTGTGTTGTGAGTGTGTCTCTGCATGTGTTGAGAGTGTGTCTCTGCATGTGTGTGTTGTGCGTGCGTCTCTGCATGTGTTGAGAGTGTGTCTCTGCATGTGTGTGTTGTGAGTGTGTCTCTGCATGTGTGTTGTGCGTGCGTCTCCACATGTGTGTGTTGTGAGTGTGTCTCTGCATGTGTTGAGAGTGTGTCTCTGCATGTGTGTGTTGTGCGTGCGTCTCCACATGTGTGTGTTGTGAGTGTGTCTCTGCATGTGTTGAGAGTGTGTCTCCACATGTGTGTGTTGTGTGTTGATAACTGGTCTCCTTCACCTCCCTGATCTCGACAAACCTCGTGTGAAGGTGTGATGTGTGACGAGTGGCTTCTCGCCGCGAGCTCATCTCTGCTCGACTAATATTCTGCTTCTCTCTCTGTGGGATTAACCTCCGACGGGGAAGATCTCATCCTCGCATTCTTGACAAAGAACACACAGTTGTGTGCGATACAAAAGCTGAGCCAACATGTGTTGCGTTGATAAAGCGCTCGCAGGAACCTCAGCACCTTCATCCTGAGAATATGAATAAAGTTCATCCATGAATTCACTTCCAACACCAGGAAACTTTAACATCAAACAATGTATTTGTTTTAAATCATCTGAATACACAACATCACACGACCTCTCGGCAGCAAAGGTCAAGACCTGAACTGCCTTAAACAGAAACATTAGATGTGACGTCAATAATCTCCATGGTAACATCTGTGACAGGTGTAGACACGGACGAATGAGTCGACAGTCGGACGAATGAGTTGACAGTCGAATGAATGAGTCGACAGTTAGACGAATGAGTCGACAGTCGGACGAATGAGTTGACAGTCGGACGAATGAGTCGACAGTCGGACGAATGAGTCGACAGTCGGACGAATGAGTCGACAGTCGGACGAATGAGTCGACAGTCGGAAGAATGGTTCGACAGTCGGATGAATGAGTCGACAGTCGGACGAATGAGTCGACAGTCGGACGAATGAGTTGACAGTCGAATGAATGAGTCGACAGTTAGACGAATGAGTCGACAGTCGGACGAATGAGTTGACAGTCGGACGAATGAGTCGACAGTCGGACGAATGAGTCGACAGTCGGACGAATGAGTCGACAGTCGGACGAATGAGTCGACAGTCGGAAGAATGGTTCGACAGTCGGATGAATGAGTCGACAGTCGGACGAATGAGTCGACAGTCGGACGAATGAGTCGACAGTCGGATGAATGAGTCGACAGTCGGATGAATGAGTCGACAGTGGGACGAATGAGTCGACAGTCGGACGAATGAGTGGACAGTCGGACGAATGAGTCGACAGTCGGACGAATGAGTCGACAGTCGGACGAATGAGTGGACAGTCGGACGAATGAGTCGACAGTCGGACGAATGAGTCGACAGTCGGACGAATGAGTCGACAGTCGGACGAATGAATCGACAGTCGGACGAATGGGTCGACAGTCGGAAGAATGGGTCGACAGTCGGAAGAATGGGTCGACAGTCGGATGAATGGGTCGACAGTCGGAAGAATAAGTCGACAGTCGGATGAATGAGTTGACAGTCGGATGAATGAGTTGACAGTTAGACGAATGGGTATACAGTCGAATGAATGAGTTGACAGTCAATGAATGAGTTGACAGTTGGATGAATGGGTTGACAGTCGGATGAATGAGTTGACAGTCGAATGAATGAGTTGACAGTCGAATGAATGAGTTGACAGTCGGACGAATGGGTTGACAGTCAATGAATGAGTTGACAGTCGGATGAATGAGTCGACAGTCGGACGAATGGGTTGACAGTCAATGAATGAGTTGACAGTCAATGAATGAGTTGACAGTCGGATGAATGAGTCGACAGTCGGACAAATGGGTTGACAGTCGGACGAATGAGTTGACAGTCAATGAATGAGTTGACAGTCGGATGAATGAGTTGACAGTCGGATGAATGAGTTGACAGTCGGACGAATGGGTTGACAGTCGAATGAATGAGTTGACAGTCGGACGAATGAGTCGACAGTCGGAAGAATGAGTCGACAGTCGGAAGAATAAGTCGACAGTCGGATGAATGAGTTGACAGTTAGACGAATGGGTATACAGTCGAATGAATGAGTTGACAGTCAATGAATGAGTTGACAGTTGGATGAATGGGATGACAGTCGGATGAATGAGTTGACAGTCAATGAATGAGTTGACAGTTGGATGAATGGGTTGACAGTCGGATGAATGGGTTGACAGTCGAATGAATGAGTTGACAGTCGGACGAATGAGTCGACAGTCGGAAGAATAAGTCGACAGTCGGATGAATGAGTTGACAGTCGGACGAATGGGTTGACAGTCAATGAATGAGTTCACAGTTAGACGAATGGGTATACAGTCGGATGAATGAGTCGACACTCGGATAAAAAAGGAAACCTTATCTTAACTCATTTTAAACACTTGTAAATCTTATATAATATTCAAATCATCAACAAGAGTCACAACCGTGTGAAAACGAAACAGTTTGTTGAAGATCCAGAAAAATCCAGAATCCTCCTGCGTGGGATGTTTCCTCCTGCGGGTACTAACTCTTCATCTGTGTCATCTTCTGTCCATCCTTCTCTCTCTCCGGGGCTCTCCAGTCTAAATGGAGTGATTAGTCTAAAGTGGGTGCTGTCATTGAGATCATCCTAAGATAGACTCGTATCTGGGGTGACCCGAGCCGACAGCGGACCAGCTCCACCGAGACTCACTATTAAATCTTCTATTTGTGACAGCTGGCTCCAGGCGCTGAACCACTTCCTGCTCACAGACTGTCACTGGTGGACGTGAAGGTTCCTCCTTCCACGGCTCATGAGCAGAACTCGCTCGCGTCGCTTCCAGTATCTTCAGCTGAAGCTTCGTTTCTCTTTCTGTCGTTCATCATTGAAACAAAACTGATCCTCCATAATAGTTCTTATTCAACACATCACTCTTTAACACTCTTTGCTGAGAACAAATGTAGATAATGAGTGTAAGTTGGACATGAAGTCATGAGGTCATGAGGTCATGAGGTCACAAGGTCACAAGTAAAACTATCAAACTAACAATCGTTTGATTCAGAGCATTCTTAGTTTTACGATTTGATGATGAACTGATTATTTTGATGTTTCGTCCATCATTCATTTGTGAATTATAAGGATATTTAAATAATATAAAAGTCAATAACGTGTTTATTTTTGTAATGAATCTAGTTTGTTCTGATGTCCATCATAAGGATTCTAACAACAACGTCCCAGACGTTTGTCTCGTGGTCTTGACAATAGTGTGTATTTGTGAAGGTGTGAGTCAGAGAGAAGGTCCAGACGTGGATGAATGAATGGATCTGATGATACAAACATGTCAGGTCACACGCGTGTCTACACAACAACAACACGCAGCAGGACGGCTCAGAGGACACGTTGACAAATCACTTTCATGAGAGCTTTTCCTGATTCACACAATAATCAGCCACACTTTCTAATCACATAATCCTAAGGAATGATACACAAAACACCTTTAAATGATGATTGAACAGCTGGGAGAGATGAGAGTGTTATCTAACACACGCGTGTCATTTAACACACGTGTGTCTCACTGTATCCTCTCGTCCTCAGTCATCATTCTTCCTTTAGCTGTGGAGGACGTAACGACTGCTGCCATCTAGAGGCCGGAGGTTTCATTGCAACACAAACACTGAGAATATTTTTATGTTAATTGCATGTGATTCTTGAGATTAAAGAGCGATCGGACCCAGGAGAGCATCTTGTGCTATTGGTATGAAAAGTAAATCATTCATTCATTCATTCATTCATTTTCTTCTGCATATTTTCAGCGCTGGAGTCGATCCCAGCTGTTCAGGGTGAGAGGTTGGGGACCGCCTGACAAGGTGGCAGGTAGTCAAGCCATGAAAGGAGGAACAAACAAAGAGTATCGAGGAGGTGGAAAATAATGAAACTTTTTGTTTGGCTTTCAAATGAAATTATTTGAACAAAGTTTACAGAGAATTAAATTTGATCTTTTTTAATTAAAAGTTAATATTCGAGGTTTTCATTGTTGCGATCAAACCTACACACACTAGATATTGACATATTGTCATATCCTTCTGATAAAAATGATTCACACACACACACACACACACACACACACACACACACACACACACACACACAAACACACACACACACACACACACACACAGTGTAGACGACCAACAACACAAGTGTGTGGACACACATTAAAGCGACTGTTATTACGGTTAAGTGACAACACAACTGAGCGTGTGTGTTTGTGAGCGCACACCAGACACGCAGGTGAAATTCAATCTGCTGCTTGTGGGTTTGTGCGAGCGGTGTGTTGTGTATGCATGTGTCCACAACTAGACACTCCAGTTAGACAAGCTTGGATTAAGCAGCAGCGACGGTTTTGTCCGCGGCTGAGAAACGAACGCATCACGTATGCATTGAAAAATCCTCCCTCGCTGCAATTATTCAGGAGCTGCTGTTTGGCTGAGGATGAGCTGGAGGAAGATGGAGATGAAGGATTAAAACAAGGTGGGAAGATATGTGGACACTTGACATGCATATAGAGATATATATATATATATACAGTATATATATATATATGTGTATAGAGATTATATTTCTATTACATCAAGATAAAGGACACAATGGCTACGAAGCAGAAGGTGAAGCTAAATGTTGCAGATCCGAGGCTCAACTTTCTTTATTCCCTAAATGCTCGACTTGACTCAGTTCCTCGTGGCTCGTCGTCTACTTTATCTACTGGAGGTCGATTCAATCATCCACACCTTCTCAAGATAATCTCAAGGACGCTTGTTTTTTCGGAGACGCTTCAACAACAAAACAACAACAAAGTTGAAGAAAACGTTTCACTTGAACCAGAAGCGAACGACACAAAAGCGAGACGTTGAATCAAACTCTTATGAATCCAAGTGTGAGGTTCTCACCAGGATGATGTTCCTCAACGAACCTCATGAAACATCACGACCTTCAACCACAACAAGGTCCTCCAAGTTAATGGTTTCATTTCAAAATTCAACATTTTCAATTCATTCTTTTCTCTTCTGGGAATCTGAAGCAGACAAAGGTTGCTGGTACGACTCCACACACTCACACAAACACACACTCACACAAACACACACACACTCACACAAACACACACACACTCACACAAACACACACAAGGGTCTCGGCTCTGATTGTTCTCGCTGCAGGCTCTGAACATATGGAGTCTACACTCGCCTGACGCTAAAAGCCCGACTTAGTCCTTGTGAATATTGCATGTTTATGTTCCTCAGACTGACGACAGTCTCTCGGGTCAAGAGTGTCGACGTCGAGGAAGAGATTTTTATACAAACACGAGTGACTTCGAGAGTCATGTGACCCATCGCTGTCTCACCCTCATCTCAGGAGGAGAAGTGTTTGGTTCTGAAGGATTTTCTGTTTCCAGAGAACACAAGTGAAGTGAGAGGAGGACGATGATGAAGATGAGGATCATGATGAGGATGAGGATGATGATGATGAAGGATGATAGTGATGATGAAGATGAGGATAAGGATGATAGTGAAGATGATGATGATAGTAATGATGAAGATGAAGAAAAAGATGATGATGAGGATGATAGTGATGATGATGATGATGATGATGATGATGATGATGAGGATGATAGTGATGATGATGAAGAAGATGATGAAGATGATGATGAGGATGAAGATGAAGATGAAGAGGATGAGGATGATGATAGTGATGATAAAGTTGAGGATGATAGTGAAGATGATGATGAGGATGAGGATGATAGTGATGATGAAGATGAGGATGATAGTAATGATGAAGATGACGATGAAGATGAGGATGAAGATGAAGATGATGAGGATGAGGATGAGGATGATAGTGATGATGATAATGATGATGAAGATGATGAAGAAGATGAGGATGAAGATGAGGATGATAGTAATGATGAAGATGAGGATGATGATGAAGATGATGAGGATGAGAATGATAGTGATGATGATGAAGATGATGAAGATGAGGATGATGAAGATGATGATGAAGATGAGGATGAGGATGAAGATGAAGATGAAGATGAGGATGAGGATGAGGATGATAGTGATGATGATGATGATGAAGATGATGAAGATGAGGATGAAGATGATGAGGATGAGGATGATAGTGATGA
>NC_141828.1:3605227-3622727 GCF_982586985.1 Callionymus lyra
TAAACATTATTTATCGTCTCCAGTCTTTCTTCTCTCATCTCTCCATCATTAACATATTAACTCAAAATAATCTGACGATTGAAGTAAAAGTCTTGATTTAAAAAGTATAATCAACATATGGAGTAAAACCATCACTGGTTTGTTCGTAAATGAAGTTTGAATAACGATAAAAATGACTTTAAATCCTCGAGTCACACACACACCTTCAGCCAGAGACACGAGTGTGTACAAGTCTTTCTTTAAAAGTCACCTTCCACACAACTGTCTCCTCGTAGAAAAGGCCTGAAGCTGAACATGTTCCCTAAAAAAGCAAGTGTGTAAACGCAGATTAGCGTCTGAGAAGAGTTTGGTTCACGGTGTTAACAAATGTCCGCAGACTTGACTAGTAATTAAAAGAATTTCACTGCTGTTGCCAAAACCACTTAATAGAGTCGCAGACTGAGTAACTGCAGTGAGGAGTGTGTGTGTGTGTGTGTGTGTGTGTGTGTGTGTGTGTGTGTGTGTGTGTGTGTGTGTGTGTGTGCCGAGGGGCCTTGTGCTGACGGCACTTTCAGCGAACAATCAAAACAGCTCAATTTAGGCTTTATCTGCAGCTCAAGCATGCAAATAAATACACACGTGCACGCTCGCACATGCACACACACCCACATGGGGACGAGACAAAAGGACAAAGTGAAGAAGGAGAAGAAAGTGGAGAAGAAAGTGAAGGAGGAGAAGACAGTGTTACAGTGATGACGACAGCACTTTGTTAAGGTCGACTGAAGTTGGCTCAGAACAGCTGATCGATATCTCTGAACCAGTGCCTTCATTCCCCTCGTGTCCTCGTGTCCTCGCTCGTGTCCTCGTGTCCTCGCCTCCATATTGACCCGCCGTGGCCACAGGCGATCCATAGCCACCAGAGATCAATGAGACGAGGAGGTAAATAAAAGTGTCATCACTTCATCCTCGTCTGATGAAGTCGTAGACATGATTTAAACACTTGAATATTCAAGTCAATGATATAAGTAAATATGTGTGTGCGTGTGTGCGTGTGTGTGTGTGCGTGTGTGTGTGTGTGCGCGTGTGTGTGTGTGTGTGTGTGTGTGCGTGTGTGTGTCGCAGCTCTTCATCTTACTGTACCAGCACAGAGCTGTCAAACTGCAGCCACTGCTGCCACCTACAGGCCAAAAGAAGTACTGTAGGAGCCAAATAAGCCCCTCACTGAGGGTCCTGGTCTGGAGCAGGTGCTTCTGATGCTGCTTTATCAATGTTTGTTAGAATGTGTATGAAAATATGTTTCCAGACCAAACACTCAGGAAATGTGATTATTTTTCTCTCACATTTGTGTGGAATGTGTGTGTTAGACCCTCCTCGTGTCAACACACCAGTTACTGACAGTTGTGCGTCAACAACATTGAAAGTGTGTTTTCAACGGAGCTTGTTATGGTAGAATCTCAGGAGGATCCTGGTGCGATTGTCCTGATCAGGACGTGACGTCACGCGATTGTCGTCCTTCGAGAGACAGGAAACATATGTCTGTCTGTCTGTCTGTCTGTCTGTCTGTCTGTCTGTCTGTCTGTCTGTCTGTGTGTGTCTGTCTGTGTGTCTGTCTGTATGTGTGTCTGTGTGTCTGTCTGTGTGTCTGTGTGTCTGTCTGTCTGTCTGTCTGTGTGTGTGTCTGTGTGTCTGTCTGTGTGTCTGTCTGTCTGTCTGTGTGTGTGTCTGTGTGTGTGTCTGTGTGTCTGTCTACACATCTGTCTGTGTGTCTGTCTACACACCTGTCTGTGTGTCTGTCTACACACCTGTCTGTGTGTCTGTCTACACACCTGTCTGTGTGTCTGTCTACACACCTGTCTGTCTTTCTACACGTCACAAGGTTCACACTTTTCTTGATCCATCAGTTTAAACATCTGTTCACATTCAAATCTTCTTTCCTTCTGAGAACAGCAGCGACGCACAAGTGTGTTCTTAAAAGTAATACAATATCATGTGGGGACAGATATCTACACAAATGAATGAACAGCTTTGAAAATCCTTTTCCACTTCGAGCCGCCGGAGATAAATCCAAGTGAATTTTGGAAAAGCTAAACTTTCATTAAAGATACCTGTAATTGAGTTTTGACTGAGAGAATGTTAACGTGTTTCTATGAAGCGAGGATGTCGTTCTGTGATCACAACCAAAATACTTTCTCGAAATTGCAGACGAATCACATTTCAAATATATCAGCTCGCTCACTTCTATGTAGCTTCCCTGAGTAAAGAGTGTGTATCCAAGTTAGAAGACCTTTGAACTCTCAAAACACACAAACCATCAAGAACATTTTTGTAGTTTTGAAATCCTTACAAACATCTCAAGAATTTGTTGACAATGTTCCTGTGGAGAGAATAAAACACACGGAATGTTGATTTAGTTCCAAGAATGTCTTTGACAGCAAAGTTCTTGACTTTTGTGAGAAAACAAACTCTGGGAAGAAGATTGTGGAGAAACGTTTGGCTTTAAAGAGAAACTCTTCCACAAAAGATTCTCTCACACAAACATGGATGCATGTGGACTCGAGGGGTGACTTCAGGTTCCTGAACATCAGAAACATTATGAGAAAACAGTCACTCAAGATTGAAACATTGTTTCCTCCGCGGTGTTATTGAAACGACTATTCAAGGGTCACGTGGTTTTACCTTACCTTACCTTACCTTACCTTACCTTACCTTACCTTACCCACGCGTTACTCAACTGCATATTATGGATCCATTATGTGGTTTGACTAATGAATCAATAAATGGAAAGAATTCTATGTACTTTAATTTCATGTCATTCTTTTTCACGACACTGTATCGATGTCTAACGACACTGTATCGATGTCTAACGACACTGTATCGATGTCTAACGACACTGTATCGATGTCTAACGACACTGTATCGATGTCTAACGACACTGTATCGATGTCTAACGACACTGTATCGATGTCTAACGACACTGTATCGATGTCTAACGACACTGTATCGATGTCTAACGACACTGTATCGATGTCTAACGACACTGTATCGATGTCTAACAACACTGTATCGATGTCTAACAACACTGTATCAATATGAAACAACACTGTATCGATGTCTAACAACACTGTATCGATGTCTAACAACACTGTATCGATGTCTAACAACACTGTATCGATGTCTAACAACACTGTATCAATATGAAACAACACTGTATCGATGTCTAACAACACTGTATCAATATGAAACAACTCTGTATCGATGTCTAACAACACTGTATCAATATGAAACAACACTGTATCGATGTCTAACAACACTGTATCAATATGAAACAACACTGTATCGATGTCTAACAACACTGTATCAATGTCTAACGACACTGTATCGATGTCTAACAACACTGTATCGATGTCTAACGACACTGTATCGATGTCTAACAACACTGTATCAATATGAAACAACACTGTATCGATGTCTAACAACACTGTATCGATGTCTAACGACACTGTATCGATGTCTAACAACACTGTATCGATGTCTAACAACACTGTATCAATATGAAACAACACTGTATCGATGTCTAACGACACTGTATCGATGTCTAACAACACTGTATCAATATGAAACAACACTGTATCGATGTCTAACAACACTGTATCGATGTCTAACGACACTGTATCGATGTCTAACAACACTGTATCAATATGAAACAACACTGTATCGATGTCTAACAACACTGTATCAATATGAAACAACACTGTATTGATGTCTAACGACACTGTATCGATGTCTAACGACAGTGTATCAATATGAAACAACACTGTATCGATGTCTAACGACACTGTACTGATGTCTAACAACACTGTATCGATGTCTAACAACACTGTATCAATATGAAACAACACTGTATCAATATGAAACAACACTGTATCAATATGAAACAACACTGTATCAATATGAAACAACACTGTATCGATGTCTAACAACACTGTATCAATATGAAACAACACTGTATCAATATGAAACAACACTGTATCGATGTCTAACGACAGTGTATCAATATGAAACAACACTGTATCGATGTCTAACAACACTGTATCGATGTCTAACAACACTGTATCGATGTCTAACGACACTGTATCGATGTCTAACAACACTGTATCGATGTCTAACGACACAGTATCGATGTCTAACAACACTGTATCAATATGAAACAACACTGTATCGATGTCTAACAACACTGTATCGATGTCTAACGACACTGTATCAATATGAAACAACACTGTATCGATGTCTAACCACACTGTACCAATGTCTAACGACACTGTATCAATATGAAACAACACTGTATCGATGTCTAACCACACTGTATCAATGTCTAACGACACTGTATCAATATGAAACAACACTGTATCGATGTCTAACCACACTGTATCAATGTCTAACGACACTGTATCAATATGAAACAACACTGTATCGATGTCTAACCACACTGTATCAATGTCTAACGACACTGTATCAATATGAAACAACACTGTATCGATGTCTAACCACACTGTATCAATGTCTAACGACACTGTATCAATATGAAACAACACTGTATCGATGTCTAACCACACTGTATCAATGTCTAACGACACTGTATTAATATGAAACAACACTGTATCGATGTCTAACCACACTGTATCAATGTCTAACGACACTGTATCGATGTATAACAACACTGTATCAATATGAAACAACAGTGTATCGATGTCTAACGACACTGTATCTGTGTCAATACTACACATATATACTTGTTACTACACTATCACAACACCAGAGTCAAGTACTGGACAATACTACACATTAGACTTGTTACTACACTATCACAACATCAGAGTCAAGTACTGGACAATACTACACATATATACTTGTTACTACACTATCACAACACCAGAGTCAAGTACTGGACAATACTACACATATATACTTGTTACTACACTATCACAACACCAGAGTCAAGTACTGGACAATACTACACATATATACTTGTTACTACACTATCACAACACCAGAGTCAAGTACTGGACAATACTACACATATATACTTGTTACTACACTATCCCTATATATAGTATACTTGTATAGTGATACGATCAACACACTCCTGACTACACACACTACTAGTTGACATCACATCCATACTTCAACACAACAAACTTGTATTATAGCTCAAAGATTCCAGTGAAACGAAGGAGAACTAGGATGTGATCAATGGTTAATGATCGTCTGCTCATAAGCAGCGTATATTTCCATTGATTCATTCAAGCGACGACCCTCAGTCCTTTCAACGCCGCAGGTTTGTGTGTCTTTGAAGAGAAACATGTTGATAACTGGAGGAGAGAGCTTTAACTAATGGTTTCCACTGTGATGTTGTGTGTGTTGTGTGTGTTGTGTGTGTTGTGTGTTTGTGTGTTTGTGTCGCCTCCTCCTCTTCACCGAGCCAACAAGCACTCCGGCACATTCTGACCAACAAGGACTTAATGACGGGCCACACAACAATGGAGAGAAGTGTGTTACCGTGTGACGCTGCAACAATGGCGTGGAAGATCTTATCATTGTGCGACACGACGAACACGCTCACCTGTGCACCTCGACGCACACACATGCAAAAACAAGCGCACTCCACGTTGGCCCAGCCACAGAAACAGGACGCACACAAAGCAGGTTCTCCCACACATGTACACAAACAGGCAGGATAAATGGCTACACAAGCAGGGTTTGATGACAACCTCACTAACAATAGGGAGCAGAGCCACCGAGCTATCTGCCCGTCACACACTGACTGCTGAAGAGCTTGTCAGCACCAATGAACACACACTCACACACACGGGGGAAAGAAATGAACGCAAACACAAAAACATGTTGAGTGTGTACATGCCGGTGGGCACAAACACACACACATAAACGGGGTAATTCGGAGCTCTGCCATTTATGTGAAGAGTGCTCGCTTCTCCAGACTGTGAGTGGAAGTGAATTTGCTTTTTCTGTCGAGTGCAAGTCAGGTTGGATTAAACAACACTTGCCCGCCGCTGATGGGTTATCAGTGTGTGTGTGTGTGTGTGTGTGTGTGTGTGTGTGTGTGTGTGTGTGTGTGTGTGTGTGTGTGTGTGGATGCCTACAGGCGTCTGGATTATTTGACGCAGGCAGATCTGCAGACAGACCTCTTGTCCTGTCAGGACCCATCTCTCTCTCTCAAGGTGTCCTTCTGTGTTCTGTGCTCGTCAACTTTCACGTTGAATCTTCTCCTCGTCCGTGACCACAGCCGGGTCAGAACCAGTCTTTGGGTTTCTGCTTTTTTAGCTTCAAGTTATTTCAGTGCGAAGCTTTAAATACGTGATGTTGATCAAATCTCTGCCACAGATCGTATCGTTCGAATGACTTATCGTTGATGTTGACGATCAATTGTGTCGTTTTTTGTATTTAATCACCGACGACTCGGTGTCTTGTTCTGCTTGAACGTCTTTTCTTTTCAACGTCGCGATCCGTTCTTCCAGTAACGTCAACTCAAGAATGTGAACTTAGAAAACAGCCGAAAATACAGTTTTAAAAAACATGTCATGTGGTTTCTACAGCTTCACAGGAAGGAAAACTAATGAACAAAACAAACAGAAGACATTTAAAAACATTCATGTGTGTGAAAGACTCAGAAACCGCTCTTATCACGTTTGTTATTTTGGGAGGAAACCAGGAGTCGATCAGTACTAACGTCATGCTCTAAAGTGACATGTTGATTAAGCAGAAAATACATCCACATGTGCTTCTGTACATTCTCTCCTGCTGTTTTTATGCTTTTATTGCCATGAATTTGACGGACAATGGGACCAAAGAACTGGAGGATTAAAGTGAAACAATGGAGCAACAACTCTAAGATTCCTTTCATCTGGCGTGGATAAAATCCAAACACTCACACTTGAATTGTTGCTCGACTGTTGGCTCTGATTAGGAGCTGTGTCGATAAACTCTTGGGATCTTTTGAAAGCGTTAAGCCCTGAAAGAAAAGAAAGGCACTTTGGCAGTGTTGGCTGGTAATTGGCTGATCTAAAGAGTAATCCATGGAAGCAGACGGAGAACAGCGACCACAGCTGCACTTCAGGAGTCCAACCAACATTCAACACGGGACAGTTTGGAGCGTGAATAGATCGTTTATCCACCATTTAATCCATATATCAATCCATCATCCATCTATTCATCCATCTATTCATCCATCTATTCATCTATCCATCCCTCTCTTCGTTCATCCATCTATCCATCTATTCATCCATCTATTCATCCATCTATCCATCTATTCATCCATCCATTCATCCATCCATCCCTCTCTTCGTTCATCCATCTATCCATCTATTCATCCATATATTCATCCATCTATTCATCTATCCATACCTCTCTTCGTTCATCCATCTATCCATCTATTCATCCATCTATTCATCCATCTATTCATCCATCTATCCATCTATTCATCCATCCATTCATCCATTCATCCCTCTCTTCGTTCATCCATCTATCCATCTATTCATCCATCTATTCATCCATCTATTCATCCATCCATTCATCCATCCATCCCTCTCTTCGTTCATCCATCTATCCATCTATTCATCCATCCATTCATCCATCCATCCCTCTCTTCGTTCATCCATCTATTTATCCATCCATCCCTCTATTAGTTCATCCATCCATCCCTCAATCCATCCATCCATCTATCCCCATAGAAGAATAGTGAAATCCTATTCCACCTTCAAAATGTGTGTGTCTGTGTGTGCATCTGCATGTGTGTGTGTGTGTGTGTGTGTGTGTGTGTGTGTGTGTGTGTGTGTGTGTGTGTGTGTGTGTGTGTGTGTCCATGTCCTGGCGGCCCTAATGGTCCCCAGAGGCATCAGCTGACAGCAAGTATTGAAAGTTTGCCAACGTATTGATGAAGCCATAGTGCTTTGCAGCGACCCCACCCATCAGCACACACACACACACACACACACACACACACACACACACACACACACACACACACACACACACACACACACACACACACACACACACACACACACACACACACACACACACACACACACACACACACACACACACACACAGAAGTTCCTGTGATGGTGATGAACCTGACCGATGGTGTACGTGTCTATATGTATGAGTGGCATCGATCTCTCTCTCAACAGGCAGCACTTAACACTGGGACTGCAGCGACTAATATACTCACACCCTCTATTACTGCCCAACATGGAGCGCAGCGTGTGTGCACGTGTTCATGTATCACTGAGCTCCTGACAAACCTGCACACCGGCGACAAAATGGATTACACCGTCATGTGATGTTATATGATCTTTTCTTCTTCCCTTCTGTCTTTTGAGGCCAGAAACAACTGAATCAATGTCGTCGGTAACAACGCACACCGTCGGTAACAACGCACGTCGTCAGTAACAACGCACGTTGTCGGTAACAACGCACACCGTCGGTAACAATCCATGTTGTTGGTAACAACGCACGTCGTCGGTAACAACGCACGTCGTCGGTAACAACGCAAGTCGTCGGTAACAACACACACCGTCGGTAACAACGCATGTCGTCGGTAACAACGCACACCTTTGGTAACAATCCATGTTGTCGGTAACAACGCACACCGTCGGTAACAACGCACACCGTCGGTAACAACGCACACCGTCGGTAACAATCCATGTTGTTGGTAACAACGCACGTCGTCGGTAACAACGCACGTCGTCGGTAACAACGCAAGTCGTCGGTAACAACACACACCGTCGGTAACAACGCATGTCGTCGGTAACAACGCACACCTTTGGTAACAATCCATGTTGTCGGTAACAACGCACACCGTCGGTAACAACGCACACCGTTGGTAACAACGCACACCGTCGTAACAACGCACGTCGTCGGTAACAACGCACTTCGTCGGTAACAACGCACACCGTCGGTAACAACGCACACCGTCGGTAACAACGCACGTCGTCGGTAACAACGCACACCATCGGTAACAACGCACGCCGTCGGTAACAACGCACGTCGTCGGTAACAACGCACACCGTCGTAACAACGCACGTCGTCGGTAACAACGCACACCGTCGGTAACAACGCACATCGTCGGTTACAACGCACACCGTCGTAACAACGCACATCGTCGGTAACAACGCACGTCGTCGGTAACAACGCACGTCGTCGGTAACAACGCACGTCGTCTGTAACAACGCACACCGTCGGTAACAACGCACGTCGTCGGTAACAACGCACACCATCGGTAACAACGCACACCGTCGGTAACAACGCACACCATCGTTCACAACGCACGTCGTCGATAACAACGCACACCGTCAGTAACAACGCACGTTGTCGGTAACAACGCACACCGTCGGTAACAATCCATGTTGTTGGTAACAACGCACGTCGTCGGTAACAACGCACGTCGTCGGTAACAACGCAAGTCGTCGGTAACAACACACACCGTCGGTAACAACGCATGTCGTCGGTAACAACGCACACCTTTGGTAACAATCCATGTTGTCGGTAACAACGCACACCGTCGGTAACAACGCACACCGTCGGTAACAACGCACACCGTCGGTAACAATCCATGTTGTTGGTAACAACGCACGTCGTCGGTAACAACGCACGTCGTCGGTAACAACGCAAGTCGTCGGTAACAACACACACCGTCGGTAACAACGCATGTCGTCGGTAACAACGCACACCTTTGGTAACAATCCATGTTGTCGGTAACAACGCACACCGTCGGTAACAACGCACACCGTCGGTAACAACGCACACCGTCGTAACAACGCACGTCGTCGGTAACAACGCACTTCGTCGGTAACAACGCACACCGTCGGTAACAACGCACACCGTCGGTAACAACGCACGTCGTCGGTAACAACGCACACCATCGGTAACAACGCACGCCGTCGGTAACAACGCACGTCGTCGGTAACAACGCACACCGTCGTAACAACGCACGTCGTCGGTAACAACGCACACCGTCGGTAACAACGCACATCGTCGGTTACAACGCACACCGTCGTAACAACGCACATCGTCGGTAACAACGCACGTCGTCGGTAACAACGCACGTCGTCGGTAACAACGCACGTCGTCTGTAACAACGCACACCGTCGGTAACAACGCACGTCGTCGGTAACAACGCACACCGTCGGTAACAACGCACACCGTCGGTAACAACGCACACCATCGTTCACAACGCACGTCGTCGATAACAACGCACACCGTCAGTAACAACGCACGTCGTCGGTAACAACGCACACCTTCGGTAACAATCCATGTTGTCGGTAACAACGCACGTCATCGGTAACAACGCACACCATCGGTAACAACGCACGTCGTCGGTAACAACGCACGTCGTCGGTAACAACGCAAGTCGTCGGTAACAACACACACCGTCGGTAACAACGCATGTCGTCGGTAACAACGCACACCTTCGGTAACAATCCATGTTGTCGGTAACAACGCACGTCATCGTAACAACGCACACCATCGGTAACAACGCACGTCGTCGGTAACAACGCACGTTGTCGGTAACAACGCAAGTCGTCGGTAACAACACACACCGTCGGTAACAACGCATGTCGTCGGTAACAACGCACACCTTCGGTAACAATCCATGTTGTCGGCAACAACGCACACCGTCGGTAACAACGCACACCGTCGTAACAACGCACGTCGTCGGTAACAACGCACACCGTCGGTAACAACGCACACCGTCGGTAACAATGCACGTTGTCGGTAACAACGCACGTCGTCGGTAACAACGCAAGTCGTCGGTAACAACACACACCGTCGGTAACAACGCATGTCGTCGGTAACAACGCACACCTTCGGTAACAATCCATGTTGTCGGTAACAACGCACGTCATCGGTAACAACGCACACCATCGGTAACAACGCACGTCGTCGGTAACAACGCATGTTGTCGGTAACAACGGAAGTCGTCGGTAACAACACACACCGTCGGTAACAACGCATGTCGTCGGTAACAACACACACCGTCGGTAACAACGCATGTCGTCGGTAACAACGCACACCTTCGGTAACAATCCATGTTGTCGGTAACAACGCACGTCATCGGTAACAACGCACACCATCGGTAACAACGCACGTCGTCGGTAACAACGCACGTTGTCGGTAACAACGCAAGTCGTCGGTAACAACACACACCGTCGGTAACAACGCATGTCGTCGGTAACAACGCACACCTTCGGTAACAATCCATGTTGTCGGTAACAACGCACACCGTCGGTAACAACGCACACCGTCGTAACAACGCACGTCGTCGGTAACAACGCACACCGTCGGTAACAACGCACACCGTCGTAACAACGCACGTCGTCGGTAACAACGCACACCGTCGGTAACAACGCACGTTGTCGGTAACAACGCACGTTGTCGGTAACAATCCATGTTGTCGGTAACAATCCATGTTGTCGGTAACAACACACACCGTCGGTAACAACGTACGTCGTCGGTAACAACGCACGTCGTCGGTAACAACGCACGCCGTCGGTAACAACGCACGCCGTCTGTAACAACGCACGTCGTCCGTAACAACGCACGTCGTCGGTAACAACGCACGCCGTCCGTAACAACGCACGTCGTCGGTAACAACGCACACCGTCTGTAACAACGCACGTCGTCCGTGACAACGCACGTCGTCGGTAACAACGCATGCCGTCCGTAACAACGCACACCGTCTGTAACAACGCACGTCGTCCGTAACAACGCACGTCGTCCGTAACAACGCACGTCGTCCGTAACAACGCACGCCGTCCGTAACAACGCACGTCGGCCGTACCAACGCACGTCGTCGGTAACAACGCACGCCGTCGGTAACAACGCACACCGTCTGTAACAACGCACGTCGTCCGTAACAACGCACGTCGTCGGTAACAACGCACGCCGTCCGTAACAACGCACGTCGTCCGTAACAACGCACGTCGTCCGTAACAACGCACACCGTCCGTAACAACGCACGTCGTCGGTAACAACGCACACCGTCGGTAACAACGCACACCGTCGGTAACAACGCACGCCGTCCGTAACAACGCACGCCGTCGGTAACAACGCACGTCGTCGGTAACAACGCACGTCGTCCATAACAACGCACGCCGTCGGTAACAACGCACACCGTCGGTAACAACGCACGTCGTCGGTAACAACGCACGTCGTCGGTAACAACGCACACCGTCGGTAACAACGCACGTCGTCCGTAACAACGCACGTCGTCGGTAACAACGCACACCGTCGGTAACAACGCACACCGTCGGTAACAACGCACACCGTCGGTAACAACGCACGTCGTCCGTAACAACGCACACCGTCGGTAACAACGCACACCGTCGGTAACAACGCACGTCGTCGGTAACAACGCACACCGTCGGTAACAACGCACACCGTCGGTAACAACGCACACCATCGTTCACAACGCACGTCGTCGATAACAACGCACACCGTCAGTAACAACGCACGTCGTCGGTAACAACGCACACCTTCGGTAACAATCCATGTTGTCGGTAACAACGCACGTCATCGGTAACAACGCACACCATCGGTAACAACGCACGTCGTCGGTAACAACGCACGTCGTCGGTAACAACGCAAGTCGTCGGTAACAACACACACCGTCGGTAACAACGCATGTCGTCGGTAACAACGCACACCTTCGGTAACAATCCATGTTGTCGGTAACAACGCACGTCATCGTAACAACGCACACCATCGGTAACAACGCACGTCGTCGGTAACAACGCACGTTGTCGGTAACAACGCAAGTCGTCGGTAACAACACACACCGTCGGTAACAACGCATGTCGTCGGTAACAACGCACACCTTCGGTAACAATCCATGTTGTCGGCAACAACGCACACCGTCGGTAACAACGCACACCGTCGTAACAACGCACGTCGTCGGTAACAACGCACACCGTCGGTAACAACGCACACCGTCGGTAACAATGCACGTTGTCGGTAACAACGCACGTCGTCGGTAACAACGCAAGTCGTCGGTAACAACACACACCGTCGGTAACAACGCATGTCGTCGGTAACAACGCACACCTTCGGTAACAATCCATGTTGTCGGTAACAACGCACGTCATCGGTAACAACGCACACCATCGGTAACAACGCACGTCGTCGGTAACAACGCATGTTGTCGGTAACAACGGAAGTCGTCGGTAACAACACACACCGTCGGTAACAACGCATGTCGTCGGTAACAACACACACCGTCGGTAACAACGCATGTCGTCGGTAACAACGCACACCTTCGGTAACAATCCATGTTGTCGGTAACAACGCACGTCATCGGTAACAACGCACACCATCGGTAACAACGCACGTCGTCGGTAACAACGCACGTTGTCGGTAACAACGCAAGTCGTCGGTAACAACACACACCGTCGGTAACAACGCATGTCGTCGGTAACAACGCACACCTTCGGTAACAATCCATGTTGTCGGTAACAACGCACACCGTCGGTAACAACGCACACCGTCGTAACAACGCACGTCGTCGGTAACAACGCACACCGTCGGTAACAACGCACACCGTCGTAACAACGCACGTCGTCGGTAACAACGCACACCGTCGGTAACAACGCACGTTGTCGGTAACAACGCACGTTGTCGGTAACAATCCATGTTGTCGGTAACAATCCATGTTGTCGGTAACAACACACACCGTCGGTAACAACGTACGTCGTCGGTAACAACGCACGTCGTCGGTAACAACGCACGCCGTCGGTAACAACGCACGCCGTCTGTAACAACGCACGTCGTCCGTAACAACGCACGTCGTCGGTAACAACGCACGCCGTCCGTAACAACGCACGTCGTCGGTAACAACGCACACCGTCTGTAACAACGCACGTCTATCGTGACAACGCACGTCGTCGGTAACAACGCATGCCGTCCGTAACAACGCACACCGTCTGTAACAACGCACGTCGTCCGTAACAACGCACGTCGTCCGTAACAACGCACGTCGTCCGTAACAACGCACGCCGTCCGTAACAACGCACGTCGGCCGTAACAACGCACGTCGTCGGTAACAACGCACGCCGTCGGTAACAACGCACGTCGTCCGTAACAACGCACGTCGTCGGTAACAACGCACGCCGTCCGTAACAACGCACGTCGTCCGTAACAACGCACGTCGTCCGTAACAACGCACACCGTCCGTAACAACGCACGTCGTCGGTAACAACGCACACCGTCGGTAACAACGCACACCGTCGGTAACAACGCACGCCGTCCGTAACAACGCACGCCGTCGGTAACAACGCACGTCGTCGGTAACAACGCACGTCGTCCATAACAACGCACGCCGTCGGTAACAACGCACACCGTCGGTAACAACGCACGTCGTCGGTAACAACGCACGTCGTCGGTAACAACGCACACCGTCGGTAACAACGCACGTCGTCCGTAACAACGCACGTCGTCGGTAACAACGCACACCGTCGGTAACAACGCACACCGTCGGTAACAACGCACGTCGTCCGTAACAACGCACACCGTCGGTAACAACGCACACCGTCGGTAACAACGCACGTCGTCGGTAACAACGCACACCGTCGGTAACAACGCACACCGTCGGTAACAACGCACGTCGTCGGTAACAACGCACACCGTCGGTAACAACGCACACCGTCGGTAACAACGCACGTCGTCGGTAACAACGCACGCCGTCGGTAACAACGCATGTTACCATCACTGGATGATGAAGTCCTACATTAGACGAGGATTAACTTCTACAGATGTTTCAGCTCAAGTCTAAAGCGAGGGTCTACACACTCTCACAGCTCGTCATACGTCCAAAGGAGCTGCTTGAATGGAATCAGTCAAATCAAGTGTTTTGCAGTCGAGCACTGAAGGTTCTCTTCTCACACACTCCAGCATCACTGGTTCTCTCCACGACCAGCCGGAGGCACTGAGACGCTTCGTTTGCGTTCGCCGTCTTCCTCCTGCTCTCATTTTTCTATGTTTATCTTCTTGACCTTGTCCTGTTTTTGGCCCGTGGAGGTGGAGGACAAGAGGCAGGAGTGGAGATGAGGGCGGGCAGGGAGAGAAGAGATAAGGGCTGATGGTCGTAGCTGCTGGGGGTGTGGAGGCCAATAAAGGATGGAGAGATGGAGAATATACATGGAGAGACAGGAGGCTTCAGGCCATGGAGACAAACACCAAGCAGCCTTTCAAGTGATATGATTGCCTTCCTGGACCTACAAGGACCACAATAGATACTAAGAATAAACGTCCATTCAGGCCGACCCTGCAGACCAGCAGGAAGAAGATGCATCTATAATAACACGTTTGTCAACAACAATACAACTGTCTTGATCATGAACGCACAACAGAGAGAGCCCGAGTTGAACTTGTGTGTTTACTGCATGTGAACCACCATTGAAGACTTGTGTGTTTACTGCATGTGAACCACCATTGAAGACTTGTGTGTTTACTGCATGTGAACCACCATTAATGACTTGTGTGTTTACTGCATGTGAACCACCATTAATGACTTGTGTGTTTACTGCATGTGAACCACCATTGAAGACTTGTGTGTTTACTGCATGTGAACCACCATTAATGACTTGTGTGTTTACTGCATGTGAACCACCATTAATGACTTGTGTGTTTACTGCATGTGAACCACCATTAATGACTTGTGTGTTTACTGCATGTGAACCACCATTAATGACTTGTGTGTTTACTGCATGTGAACCACCATTAATGACTTGTGTGTTAACTGCATGTGAACCACCATTGAAGACTTGTGTGTTTACTGCATGTGAACCACCATTGATGACTTGTGTGTTTACTGCATGTGAACCACCATTGAAGACTTGTGTGTTTACTGCATGTGAACCACCATTGATGACTTGTGTGTTTACTGCATGTGAACCACCATTGAAGACTTGTGTGTTTACTGCATGTGAACCACCATTAATGACTTGTGTATTTACTGCATGTGAACCACCATTAAAGACTTGTGTGTTCATGTGTTTGCACTCGCAGTGTTTAAATACAAACAATACGTTCTATAACTTGGGATGTTTATTGAAGACTCAACCTTTTTTACTTGTATAACGACATTTATTTGAACTAACAGCACAGGAGGCGTCGTCAACAACATCTCACCCTCCGACCTGAACAGCTCCCATAATGCTTTGCTGCCTCGCCAACCAAGCACAGCTGTGGATGACTTTTGACAAAATAGACGTAGAATTTAAATAGAGTCGTGTATCGACCAATCAGAAATGTGAACCTGCATGCATCACAACACTCTGAGGAGAAGACTTAGAGCGCCACCCACTGGGTGAGACGAGTTTCTGGCGGCACAGGTGGATGACATCATCAGGTCTCGCACACATATTGAGCATAATTAGTTGGATTGTTCATTTACTGTTTTCATACTTGAGCTGTGTTTGTGAGGAGAGTCCAGCAAATGTTTCCCACACACAGTACAAAGGCCAGGTGAAACACACACACACACACACACACACACACACAAAATAAAAGAGGTGCAATTAGAGAATCCCACTCCAATTAAGCAGCTCTCTGAACAAATCCACGTCAGTCTCTACTGTGGCTCGACTGAAAAACAGCCACTTGGGAAGCTGAAATAAAAATTGGATTTTCTGCTGCACGACCATCACACGTGTGTGCGTGTGCGTGTGCGTGTGTGTGTGTGTGTGTGTGTGTGTGTGTATATCTATATCCTCCTCAGAACACATCATTGAACATGGAGAGAAGGTTTGCTGACGTAACTCAACAATCATTTGAAAACTTCTCTGCACAGAAAGAGTTTTATATAAGTATATACTGTATGTACACAGAGGTTTCTCTAGGAACACATGAGAAAGAATGGAGGATAAAGACGAAGAATGGAATGATAAGTAGAATAAAGAAATTAAGAATTTGGTTTGTTTTCCAGTTTACGTCCCTTCTTCCCTCATGCATGTTGTTGTTTTTCCTTCATCTTCGGCTCCAAGTTTCTCTTTCCAAGTGTGTTAATTGAATGTGTTGTTCAGTGTAAACTTGAGACAACATGAGCAGACGTATGTTGACTCTCGTGGGGCTGCTTGAGCCCACATTAGCAGTCGCTCTGGCATTAACGTCAACACCTCCAGCTCCGCAGATGAAGAGCCCCGCGGGAACATTTAAGTGGAAGACGCTGACGAGCTGCTGCTGTGTTCGGCCAGAGCTGCAGTCGCAGAGCCAACCGAGGACATGCTGACGTGTGACGAGCAGATGCTTCGCTGCAACTCTTGATGATGTCATCAGGAGGAGACCAGAGGTCAAACACCAGTGCGACCTCTGTCACTTGATTCAATGAAGAATGAATGAAGAGGAACAGAGTTTATAAGTGACAAGTGAATGTAGCAGGATATGAACACAACAACAACAACAACAACCATCAGTAGCTTTAGAAGTTCTTTCTCTTTTCTACAACTTC
>NC_141828.1:3632727-3637727 GCF_982586985.1 Callionymus lyra
GTCTCAGTACATGTCTCAGTACCGGTCTCAGTAAATGTCTCAGTACCGGTCTCAGTACCCGTCTCAGTAAATGTCTCAGTACCCGTCTCAGTACCCGTCTCAGTACCCGTCTCAGTACATGTCTCAGTACCTGTCTCAGTAAATGTCTCAGTACATGTCTCAGTACCCGTCTCAGTACCCGTCTCAGTACCCGTCTCAGTACATGTCTCAGTACCTGTCTCAGTAAATGTCTCAGTACCTGTCTCAGTACCCGTCTCAGTACCCGTCTCAGTACATGTCTCAGTACCTGTCTCAGTAAATGTCTCAGTACATGTCTCAGTACCCGTCTCAGTACCCGTCTCAGTACATGTCTCAGTACATGTCTCAGTACCTGTCTCAGTACCTGTCTCAGTACATGTCTCAGTACATGTCTCAGTACATGTCTCAGTATCTGTCTCAGTACCCGTCTCAGTACATGTCTCAGTACATGTCTCAGTACATGTCTCAGTACCGGTCTCAGTACCCGTCTCAGTAAATGTCTCAGTACATGTCTCAGTACCGGTCTCAGTACCCGTCTCAGTAAATGTCTCAGTACATGTCTCAGTATCTGTCTCAGTACCCGTCTCAGTACATGTCTCAGTACCGGTCTCAGTACCCGTCTCAGTAAATGTCTCAGTACATGTCTCAGTATCTGTCTCAGTACCCGTCTCAGTACATGTCTCAGTACCGGTCTCAGTAAATGTCTCAGTACCGGTCTCAGTACCCGTCTCAGTAAATGTCTCAGTACCCGTCTCAGTACCCGTCTCAGTACCCGTCTCAGTACATGTCTCAGTACCTGTCTCAGTAAATGTCTCAGTACATGTCTCAGTACATGTCTCAGTACCCGTCTCAGTACCCGTCTCAGTACCCGTCTCAGTACATGTCTCAGTACCTGTCTCAGTAAATGTCTCAGTACCTGTCTCAGTACCCGTCTCAGTACCCGTCTCAGTACATGTCTCAGTACCTGTCTCAGTAAATGTCTCAGTACATGTCTCAGTACCCGTCTCAGTACCCGTCTCAGTACCCGTCTCAGTACATGTCTCAGTACATGTCTCAGTACCTGTCTCAGTACCTGTCTCAGTACATGTCTCAGTACATGTCTCAGTACATGTCTCAGTATCTGTCTCAGTACCCGTCTCAGTACATGTCTCAGTACATGTCTCAGTACATGTCTCAGTACCGGTCTCAGTACCCGTCTCAGTAAATGTCTCAGTACATGTCTCAGTACCGGTCTCAGTACCCGTCTCAGTACATGTCTCAGTACCGGTCTCAGTAAATGTCTCAGTACCGGTCTCAGTACCCGTCTCAGTAAATGTCTCAGTACATGTCTCAGTAAATGTCTCAGTACATGTCTCAGTACCGGTCTCAGTACCCGTCTCAGTACATGTCTCAGTACCCGTCTCAGTACATGTCTCAGTACCGGTCTCAGTACCCGTCTCAGTAAATGTCTCAGTACATGTCTCAGTATCTGTCTCAGTACCCGTCTCAGTACATGTCTCAGTACCGGTCTCAGTAAATGTCTCAGTACCGGTCTCAGTACCCGTCTCAGTAAATGTCTCAGTACCCGTCTCAGTATCTGTCTCAGTACCTGTCTCAGTACCGGTCTCAGTACCTGTCTCAGTATCTGTCTCAGTACCTGTCTCAGTACCGGTCTCAGTACCTGTCTCAGTAAAGTCCATCTGGCTCTGGCGACAGAACCTGCGGGTCCGTCAGAACCACAGGTGTTTTGGTTCCTCCTCTCAGAACCAGCGACACATTCTTGCTCTGGTTGGTTCATGACGAGGCTGGAGTCACAGTGTTGGTCCAAAGAAACAAAGACTTTCAACAGATGTTTTCAATGTGATTCTCAACAGTCTGACTTCACTTCCGTACACTCGCCGCCAGGAAGACATTTTAATCGAACCAGAAAACATCGATGCTCGATCACACGCGCACTTCAGCGTCGCTTCAATCTGAGTTTGATTGCTCTTGTCTGATGTTTGCTCTGACGTCATCACACGTGTGTTGTTCAGGAAGTGAATGTGTTCGATGATCTTCAGGAGGTTCTCGTGAAGAAAGTAGAAATAAAGTGTTCGCTCGAGAAAATAACGCTGATGTGAGAAGAGAGAGAGTTTATCATTTATCATTTATCACTGAAGTCAAACTTGTCACAATGACAGGTTTAATGACTTCACGTGTTCAGTTGGTGACGAATCGACTCTTGATTTGTTGTAAAGTTGAATTGAAAAGATGTTTTCATGCGTCCGTTCAGAGTCTCCGAGAGTCGGTAAGACTGTTCAGTCAAGAATGTCAAGTAAAGAGTCTCAATGATTCCATGAGATTTAACATACTTTTATTCATTTAGATAAAGATGTTCGAGACGTTTGTTGATGATAATATTCTCTGATATGAATCTGTCTCAGGATCACCATCGAAGTCTTCCAGACAAATATACAGACTTGCAGGAACATTTCAAAAGAAGACTTAAAGCAACGTACCGTCGGTTCACGGAATCAACAGACGCTTCATTGGTTTGTATCAACTTCACTGACTTATTGAGAGTTTAGTGCAAGATTGTGAGATTTGTTTGTGCCGCAAGTCATGAGGAAGAATTGCAAACGTGTACATTTTATTTGTTCAGGCTTTTCCTTGATTTTCTGGAACTCCTGTTGTGTTCTCAGTATTATCTTGAACTTTAAAGTATATACTTTATTGAATATTGTTTTGATTGTTTAAGCGCTTTGTGACCCTGGTCTAGAAAAGCGCTATATAAATAAAAATTACTAACTTAGGTGTCGGGTGTTTGGGGCTAAAGGAATGAAAAAAAGCAGCTCAAAGAGGAAAGTTTAAAGCTTGACAATGTCATGTTTCAGGTGTATGGACGGGATCACGTGTACTTCATTGAACATGATGGCATCTACAGAAGAAACACACTCAAAGGTATGTGTTCAAAGTTTAAAATACACTTTCTTGACGGTTTCTTCTTCTGGTATGTGGAAGAGACAGA
Source organism: Callionymus lyra (assembly GCF_982586985.1). Classification (NCBI taxonomy): domain Eukaryota; kingdom Metazoa; phylum Chordata; class Actinopteri; order Syngnathiformes; family Callionymidae; genus Callionymus; species Callionymus lyra. Next base: position 3,635,732 of record NC_141828.1, read on the forward strand.
CTTGTTTGTGCTTCACCTCTTGCAGGTGTTTCAGAGCGAGTTCTAGATCTGTCTCGCGTCAATGGACAGAAGGAAAGAACGGAAGGAGAGAGTCTCCAGTGGAGTGTTGAGAGGATCCGTGTCTCACCACGAGAGGATCATCTCGCTGCCACTTTGACCAGCTCACAGCAGGAGCAGCAGAGGTGACGACGGAAGCTTGTTCTCAACGTCTCATCACGTTATAATCTCGTGTCCAGATGTGTCGTCGTGAAGTTTGTTCTCAACGTCTCATCACTTTATAATCTCGTGTCCAGATGTGTCGTCGTGAAGTTCGTTCTCAACGTCTCATCACTTTATAATCTCGTGTCCAGATGTGTCGTCGTGAAGCTTGTTCTCAACGTCTCATCACTTTATAATCTCGTGTCCAGATGTGACGACGGAAGCTTGTTCTCAACGTCTCATCACTTTATAATCTCGTGTCCAGATGTGACGACGGAAGCTTGTTCTCAACGTCTCATCACTTTATAATCTCGTGTCCAGATGTGTCGTCGTGAAGCTTGTTCTCAACGTCTCATCACTTTATAATCCCGTGTCCAGATGTGTCGTCGTGAAGTTTGTTCTCAACGTCTCATCACTTTATAATCTCGTGTCCAGATGTGTCGTCGTGAAGCTTGTTCTCAACGTCTCATCACTTTATAATCTCGTGTCCAGATGTGTCGTCGTGAAGCTTGTTCTCAACGTCTCATCACTTTATAATCTCGTGTCCAGATGTGTCGTCGTGAAGTTTGTTCTCAACGTCTCATCACTTTATAATCTCGTGTCCAGATGTGTCGTCGTGAAGCTTGTTCTCAACGTCTCATCACTTTATAATCCCGTGTCCAGATGTGTCGTCGTGAAGTTTGTTCTCAACGTCTCATCACTTTATAATCTCGTGTCCAGATGTGTCGTCGTGAAGCTTGTTCTCAACGTCTCATCACTTTATAATCTCGTGTCCAGATGTGTCGTCGTGAAGCTTGTTCTCAACGTCTCATCACTTTATAATCTCGTGTCCAGATGTGTCGTCGTGAAGTTTGTTCTCAACGTCTCATCACTTTATAATCTCGTGTCCAGATGTGTCGTCGTGAAGTTTGTTCTCAACGTCTCATCACTTTATAATCTCGTGTCCAGATGTGTCGTCGTGAAGTTTGTTCTCAACGTCTCATCACTTTATAATCTCGTGTCCAGATGTGTCGTCGTGAAGTTTGTTCTCAACGTCTCATCACTTTATAATCTCGTGTCCAGATGTGACGACGGAAGTTTGTTCTCAACGTCTCATCACTTTATAATCTCGTGTCCAGATGTGTCGTCGTGAAGTTTGTTCTCAACGTCTCATCACTTTATAATCTCGTGTCCAGATGTGTCGTCGTGAAGTTTGTTCTCAACGTCTCATCACTTTATAATCTCGTGTCCAGATGTGTCGTCGTGAAGTTTGTTCTCAACGTCTCATCACTTTATAATCTCGTGTCCAGATGTGTCGTCGTGAAGTTTGTTCTCAACGTCTCATCACTTTATAATCTCGTGTCCAGATGTGTCGTCGTGAAGCTTGTTCTCAACGTCTCATCACTTTATAATCTCGTGTCCAGATGTGTCTTCGTGAAGCTTGTTCTCAACGTCTCATCACTTTATAATCTCGTGTCCAGATGTGTCGTCGTGAAGTTTGTTCTCAACGTCTCATCACTTTATAATCTCGTGTCCAGATGTGTCGTCGTGAAGTTTGTTCTCAACGTCTCATCACTTTATAATCTCGTGTCCAGATGTGTCGTCGTGAAGTTTGTTCTCAACGTCTCATCACTTTATAATCTCGTGTCCAGATGTGTCGTCGTGAAGTTTGTTCTCAACGTCTCATCACTTTATAATCTCGTGTCCAGATGTGTCGTCGTGAAGTTTGTTCTCAACGTCTCATCACTTTTTAATCTCGTGTCCAGATGTGTCGTCGTGAAGTTTGTTCTCAACGTCTCATCACTTTATAATCTCGTGT
>NC_141828.1:3642727-3650227 GCF_982586985.1 Callionymus lyra
GAACCGCTGCCGTCTCTCCGGGCGGCGCCACTCGTGGTCCACGTGTACGGAGCTTACGGTCGAGACGTGGACATGTGGTTCAGTCCAGAGAGGAGGTTCCTGCTGGAGCAGGGCTGGACGCTGGCCTTCTGCCACATCCGGTGCGAACCTCGTTATCGATATATTTATACTTTTGTATCGAAGTCTTTTTAAGGATGAATCTTTTTTTTATTGAACGTTTTCAAAAGGATTTTAAACATCGAGAAAAATTTAAATTCTAAAGTTAATGTTCATATTTTTAAATTCAGTATAAACATAAACATTTATTAAGTCAAATTATATTTGAGATTCATTCATTTTTAAATTGATAAATATTGAAGTTCATTCTTTAAAGGGCACCTGATGTGTTGATTTAAGTGAGTCTTAAATATATCTAAGGCAGGAGGAGCTCGTTATGACATCATAATGGGCTCCGTTCTCGTAACTTTATAAAGTAACGACTGTAAACGGAGCGAGATTTAAAGTTGTTTCCACATTAGTTGTTCTTTAAAGAAACGTTCAAATGTTGAATCTAAATGATTCTTTGAACATTGTGACGACACTGATACACAAACACACACTGATACACAAACACACTGATACACAAACACACACTGATACACAAACACACACTGATACACAAACACACACTGATACACAAACACACGCTGATACACAAACACACACTGATACACAAACACACTGATACACAAACACACTGATACACAAACACACACTGATACACAAACACACGCTGATACACAAACACACGCTGATACACAAACACACACTGATACACAAACACACTGATACACAAACACACTGATACACAAACACACACTGATACACAAACACACACTGATACACAAACACACACTGATACACAAACACACACTGATACACAAACACACACTGATACACAAACACACACTGATACACAAACACACTGATACACAAACACACACTGATACACAAACACACACTGATACACAAACACACACTGATACACAAACACACTGATACACAAACACACTGATACACAAACACACACTGATACACAAACACACACTGATACACAAACACACACTGATACACAAACACACACTGATACACAAACACACACTGATACACAAACACACTGATACACAAACACACACTGATACACAAACACACTGATACACAAACACACACTGATACACAAACACACACTGATACACAAACACACACTGATACACAAACACACTGATACACAAACACACACTGATACACAAACACACACTGATACACAAACACACACTGATACACAAACACACACTGATACACAAACACACTGATACACAAACACACACTGATACACAAACACACACTGATACACAAACACACGCTGATACACAAACACACACTGATACACAAACACACTGATACACAAACACACTGATACACAAACACACACTGATACACAAAAACACTGATACACAAACACACACTGATACACAAACACACACTGATACACAAACACACACTGATACACAAACACACACTGATAAACAAACACACACTGATACACAAACACACACTGATAAACAAACACACACTGATACACAAACACACTGATAAACAAACACACACTGATAAACAAACGCACACGGATAAACAAACACACTGATAAACAAACACACTGATAAACGAACACGCACTGATAAACAAACACACACTGATACACAAACACACTGATAAACAAACACACACTGATAAACAAACACACGGATAAACAAACACACTGATAAACAAACACACACTGATACACAAACACACACTGATACACAAACACACACTGATAAACAAACACACACTGATACACAAACACACAGTGATACACAAACACACACTGATAAACAAACACACACTGATACACAAACACACTGATAAACAAACACACACTGATACACAAACACACAGTGATAAACAAACACACACTGATACACAAACACACACTGATACACAAACACACACTGATAAACAAACACACACTGATACACAAACACACACTGATACACAAACACACACTGAATCATTGTTGTATGTTTAAAGTCTTCACGTGTGTCTCCAGAGGTGGAGGAGAACTTGGCCTGTCGTGGCACCGGCGAGCCAGACTGGATCACAAGCTCAAAGGCGTGGACGACCTTCAAGCTTGTCTTCATCACATCTTCTCGTCCGGCGTCTCGTCCCCGGACATCACTGTCCTCACAGCCTGCAGTGCCGGTGCTGTGCCAGTGGGGGCGCTGTGCAACCGAGAGCCTCACCTGGTGAAGGCGGTGAGTCTGCAGGTGAGTCTCTGCTCGTGTGAGACCCTGAGCGGGATCATCTGAATGAGCTCCATGAGTCAGAGTCCCTTCCTGGACGTGCTGGGGACGATGGAGGATCCAGAGCTTCCTCTGAGCGGAGAAGACACGGACGAGTGGGGAGACCCCCTGAAGGACCCTGGACACCGAGAGACCATCCTGTCCTACTGTCCACTTCACAACATCTCCCCTCAGGTAGGACTGAGCTGCGAGGGCGTGGCATGGATGAACCGTGTTCCTGCTCCTCAGGTGTACCCCTCCATGCTGCTGACGGCCTTCGCCCGAGACCCCAGGGTTCCTGTGGCCGGGGTCCTGAGGTACGTCCGCTCCATACAGCAGGCTCTGAAGACGCACTTCAGGGAGCAGCGCGACGCAGGTGAGTCGTCCTCCACCTGTGGCCTTCAGCACCTTCTGCGAGTCCATACGTGGGTCCAGGGGTCCAGGGGTCCAGGGGTCCAGAGCTTCCTCTGCTCAACTAATATAGTCATGTTTCTCCACAATAAATATTTAACCTTGAGTGGTCTTGGGGTCAAAGGTCAACGACCTCCACCACTACATATGTATTTATGGAAGCCAGGGAGGTCGTTGACCTTTGACCCCGAGACCACTCAAGGTTTTATTTTCTTGATGTGAGAAAATCAATTACTTTAATAATAAAGCGATGATGAGAGTTTTTAATGAAATAAGAAGAATATTAACCTTCACTAGTTAATGTTGAACTTTATATGAACTTTGAACTTGATCACGTTCAGTAACTAATAATTAATAGATTCACTTGTTTGTTGTTGTTGTGTCGTCAATAAAATACATGAACTTATGATGTTACATGTTGATGTGTGTGTGTGTGTGTGTGTGTGTGTGTGTGTGTGTGTGTGTGTGTGTGTGTGTGTGTGTGTGTGTGTGTGTGTGTGTGTGTGTGTGTGTGTGTGTGTGTGTGTGTGTGTGTGTGTGTGTGTGTGTACATGTGTGTACATGTGTGTACATGTGTGTACATGTGTGAACGTGTGTGAACGTGTGTGTGTGTGTGTACATGTGTGTACATGTGTGTACGTGTGTGTACGTGTGTGTACATGTGTGTGTGTCTAATCTGTCTCCATGTTCTCGGCCTCAATAAGTGCTGACGCTCAGGCCCCAGTAGGTCCAGTAGGTCCAGTAGGTCCAGAGATTATCTGTTGCTCTGGGAGACGTGAAGGTCGAGACCTTGTGAAACAGGAGACGAGTGTAGAAGATGAAGAGACGACGTAGAGACACTGACCTCCATCACTTCTCGTCACACAGACCAGCCACGTGTGCTGCTGGACCTCAGACCAGGACGAGACCACGTGAGCGCCCAAGACCTGGAGACCAGACTGGACCAGGTACTGATGTTTGTTTAGTCCCTGATCGAACTCATTGTTTATTCAAACCGACACTGAGGTTAGTGTGTGTCGTGTGTGTCGTGACTGTGTGTCGTGAGGTGTGTGTTTTGTCAGGAGTGTGTTGTAAGCGTGTTTTATAATGTTTGTGTGTTGTGAGGTGTGTGTTATTTATGTGTGTTGTGAGCATGCGTTGTGTGTGTGTGTGTTGTGAGGTGCGCGTTGTGAGGAGTGTGTCATGAGGTGTGTGTCATGAGGTGTGTGTCATGAGGAGTGTGTTGTGAACTGAAACATCTTCTCTCCATAAGGTGGCGCTGCAGTTGTCCTTCATCTACACTGAGCTCCAGCTTCATGTTCGCAGGAAGAGACGACGATAGAAGATGAAACTCATTTATTGTTGGATCAGGTCCAGAACCTCCAGGTACTGTTGGATCAGCACTTGTGCATCAGGTCCAGAACCTCCAGGTACTGTTGGATCAGCACTTGTACATCAGGTCCAGAACCTCCAGGTACTGTTGGATCAGCACTTGTACATCAGGTCCAGAACCTCCAGGTAACACGTCTTCTCCGAGACCCAACAGCGGTCGCGGTGCTCGGGGTTGAAGCGAGTGTTGCTGTGGAACTGAACCAGCAACCCTTCACCTGCCGCCGTCGGGATCCTGCTCTTCTGGAACACCTTCCCGTCGTTGTCCGGGTCAGTGCTGATCAGAACCTGCAGCTGCTCCGGCAGCTCCGGCGCCGACGACAGGTCGGTCACGGCGTCTTCTTCCCCGAAGTTGAGGACCACCAGGAACGCTCGGCGAAGACCGTCCACCTCCCTGAGGAACACGAAGACGTCGTCGTCCACGTGAACGAAACAGAACCAGCCGCGCAGCAGAGCGAGCTCCGCCTGACGCAGGGAGCTGAGCCGACGGTACTGAGCCAGAACCGAACCTTCGTCGCTCCTCTGGACCTGCAGGAGGAAACGGATCGTGACTCATGGTGATGACAGTGATGACAGTGATGACAGTGATGGACGGTGATGACAGTGATGACAGTGATGACAGTGATGACAGTGATGACAGTGATGACAGTGATGGACAGTGATGACAGTGATGACAGTGATGACAGTGATGGACAGTGATGACAGTGATGACAGTGATGACAGTGATGGACAGTGATGGACAGTGATGACAGTGATGACAGTGATGACAGTGATGACAGTGATGACAGTGATGGACAGTGATGACAGTGATGACAGTGATGGACAGTGATGGACAGTGATGGACAGTGATGGACAGTGATGACAGTGATGACAGTGATGACAGTGATGGCAGTGATGACAGTGATGACAGTGATGACAGTGATGGACAGTGGTGACAGTGATGACAGTGATGACAGTGATGACAGTGATGACAGTGATGACAGTGATGACAGTGATGGACAGTGATGACAGTGATGACAGTGATGACAGTGATGACAGTGATGACAGTGATGACAGTGATGGACAGTGATGACAGTGATGGACAGTGATGACAGTGATGACAGTGATGACAGTGATGACAGTGGTGACAGTGATGACAGTGGTGACAGTGATGACAGTGATGACAGTGGTGACAGTGGTGACAGTGATGACAGTGATGACAGTGATGACAGTGATGACAGTGATGACAGTGATGACAGTGGTGACAGTGGTGACAGTGGTGACAGTGGTGACAGTGATGACAGTGATGACAGTGGTGACAGTGGTGACAGTGGTGACAGTGATGACAGTGGTGACAGTGGTGACAGTGGTGACAGTGGTGACAGTGGTGACAGTGATGACAGTGATGACAGTGATGGACAGTGATGGACAGTGATGACAGTGGTGACAGTGATGATGGACAGTGATGATGGACAGTGATGATGGACAGTGATGATGGACAGTGATGATGGACAGTGATGATGGACAGTGATGACAGTGATGACAGTGATGACAGTGATGACAGTGATGACAGTGGTGACAGTGATGACAGTGATGACAGTGATGACAGTGATGACAGTGGTGACAGTGGTGACAGTGATGACAGTGATGACAGTGATGACAGTGATGACAGTGATGACAGTGGTGACAGTGATGACAGTGATGACAGTGGTGACAGTGATGACAGTGGTGACAGTGGTGACAGTGGTGACAGTGGTGACAGTGGTGACAGTGGTGACAGTGGTGACAGTGATGACAGTGATGACAGTGGTGACAGTGGTGACAGTGATGACAGTGATGACAGTGGTGACAGTGGTGACAGTGATGACAGTGATGACAGTGATGACAGTGATGACAGTGGTGACAGTGGTGACAGTGGTGACAGTGATGACAGTGATGACAGTGGTGACAGTGATGACAGTGATGACAGTGGTGACAGTGATGACAGTGATGACAGTGGTGACAGTGGTGACAGTGGTGACAGTGATGACAGTGATGACAGTGATGACAGTGGTGACAGTGATGACAGTGATGACAGTGATGACAGTGGTGACAGTGATGACAGTGGTGACAGTGGTGACAGTGGTGACAGTGATGACAGTGATGACAGTGATGACAGTGATGACAGTGGTGACAGTGGTGACAGTGGTGACAGTGGTGACAGTGGTGACAGTGGTGACAGTGGTGACAGTGATGACAGTGATGACAGTGATGGACAGTGATGACAGTGGTGACAGTGGTGACAGTGGTGACAGTGGTGACAGTGGTGACAGTGGTGACAGTGGTGACAGTGGTGACAGTGATGACAGTGATGACAGTGATGACAGTGATGACAGTGATGGACAGTGATGGACAGTGATGGACAGTGATGGACAGTGATGACAGTGATGACAGTGGTGACAGTGATGATGGACAGTGATGACAGTGATGGACAGTGATGGACAGTGATGACAGTGATGGACAGTGATGACAGTGATGACAGTGATGGACAGTGATGGACAGTGATTGGCAGTGATGACAGTGATGACAGTGATGACAGTGATGGACAGTGATGACAGTGATGGACGGTGATGGACGGTGATGGACAGCGAGGCGTGTTCTCACCTCCACGTTCACGCGAGTATAGTCTGGATGCACCGGCAGCCACGTCAGGTTGTTCTTGGTGTTGAATCCTGCGTTCAGGTCGGCGCTCCACTGCATCGGTGACCTCTGGGGGTCGCGGCTCTTGCTCTGTCAAGGTCATGGATCAGAAGATTGAGACGTGAACATGAAGCGAACTTTGACTGTTTTTAATCTTTGAATTTAAAAATGTTTATCAACATGTTTACGTTTAATTGATTATATTTGATCATCTTTTCGTTTTATTCTGTGATCAAACTCTGGCAATAAAACTTCTTTAAGTTCAAGGTCACATGATGGTCTGCGCGTCACACGATTGGTCGACTCACGATGTTGAGTTTTCCTAAAGGATCCTGCAGGTCGTCGGCCGTGACCTCGATGTTCTCCATCCCGATCTCCTCGCCGTAGTAGGTGACGGGGGTCCCAGGCAAGGTCAGCAGCAGCATGTTGAGCACACGCACCGACCTTTGACCCGCGCGGGAGGCCATCCGGGGTCGGTCGTGGTTCCCGACCTTGAATGTTGACGTCAAGGTCAAGTGAAGAAATCGTTCATGAAGTGAAAACAATTAAAACGACGTCTTTTGAGTCTTTTTTGACTCAAAATAGTATTTGATTCTGTTTTCTTTCTTCATGACAAACATTCTTTCAAACAAAATCATTAAAAAAAGTCAAAGATTCATTTGCGTCGCAGCATCACGTGACTCACCAGCCAGTTGGGCCAGCG
>NC_141828.1:3657727-3664924 GCF_982586985.1 Callionymus lyra
TATCAACTCTGGTGTCATTAAACATCAACTAGTATCGACTCTGGTGTCATTAAACATCAACTAGTATCAACTCTGGTGTCATTAAACATCAACTAGTATCAACTCTGGTGTCATTAAACATCAACTAGTATCAACTCTGGTGTCATTAAACATCAACTAGTATCAACTCTGGTGTCATTAAACATCAACTAGTATCGACTCTGGTGTCATTAAACATCAACTAGTATCAACTCTGGTGTCATTAAACATCAACTAGTATCGACTCTGGTGTCATTAAACATCAACTAGTATCGACTCTGGTGTCAGTAAACATCAACTAGTATCAACTCTGGTGTCATTAAACATCAACTAGTATCGACTCTGGTGTCATTAAACATCAACTAGTATCAACTCTGGTGTCATTAAACATCAACTAGTATCGACTCTGGTGTCATTAAACATCGACTAGTATCAACTCTGGTGTCATTAAACATCAACTAGTATCAACTCTGGTGTCATTAAACATCAACTAGTATCAACTCTGGTGTCATTAAACATCAACTAGTATCAACTCTGGTGTCATTAAACATCAACTAGTATCAACTCTGGTGTCATTAAACATCAACTAGTATCAACTCTGGTGTCATTAAACATCAACTAGTATCAACTCTGGTGTCATTAAACATCAACTAGTATCAACTCTGGTGTCATTAAACATCAACTAGTATCAACTCTGGTGTCATTAAACATCAACTAGTATCAACTCTGGTGTCATTAAACATCAACTAGTATCGACTCTGGTGTCATTATACATCAACTAGTATCAACTCTGGTGTCATTAAACATCAACTAGTATCGACTCTGGTGTCATTAAACATCAACTAGTATCAACTCTGGTGTCATTAAACATCAACTAGTATCATCTCTGGTGTCATTAAACATCAACTAGTATCAACTCTGGTGTCATTAAACATCAACTAGTATCAACTCTGGTGTCATTAAACATCAACTAGTATCAACTCTGGTGTCATTAAACATCAACTAGTATCAACTCTGGTGTCATTAAAATCAACTAGTATCAACTCTGGTGTCATTAAACATCAACTAGTATCAACTCTGGTGTCATTAAACATCAACTAGTATCAACTCTGGTGTCATTAAACATCAACTAGTATCAACTCTGGTGTCATTAAACATCAACTAGTATCAACTCTGGTGTCATTAAACATCAACTAGTATCGACTCTGGTGTCATTAAACATCAACTAGTATCAACTCTGGTGTCATTAAACATCAACTAGTATCAACTCTGGTGTCATTAAACATCAACTAGTATCAACTCTGGTGTCATTAAACATCAACTAGTATCAACTCTGGTGTCATTAAACATCAACTAGTATCAACTCTGGTGTCATTAAACATCAACTAGTATCAACTCTGGTGTCATTAAACATCAACTAGTATCGACTCTGGTGTCATTAAACATCAACTAGTATCAACTCTGGTGTCATTAAACATCAACTAGTATCAACTCTGGTGTCATTAAACATCAACTAGTATCAACTCTGGTGTCATTAAACATCAACTAGTATCAACTCTGGTGTCATTAAACATCAACTAGTATCAACTCTGGTGTCATTAAACATCAACTAGTATCAACTCTGGTGTCATTAAACATCAACTAGTATCAACTCTGGTGTCATTAAACATCAACTAGTATCAACTCTGGTGTCATTAAACATCAACTAGTATCAACTCTGGTGTCATTAAACATCAACTAGTATCAACTCTGGTGTCATTAAACATCAACTAGTATCAACTCTGGTGTCATTAAACATCAACTAGTATCAACTCTGGTGTCATTAAACATCAACTAGTATCGACTCTGGTGTCATTAAACATCAACTAGTATCAACTCTGGTGTCATTAAACATCAACTAGTGTCGACTCTGGTGTCATTAAACATCAACTAGTATCAACTCTGGTGTCATTAAACATCAACTAGTATCAACTCTGGTGTCATTAAACATCAACTAGTATCAACTCTGGTGTCATTAAACATCAACTAGTATCAACTCTGGTGTCATTAAACATCAACTAGTATCAACTCTGGTGTCATTAAACATCAACTAGTATCAACTCTGGTGTCATTAAACATCAACTAGTATCGACTCTGGTGCCATTAAACATCAACTAGTATCAACTCTGGTGTCATTAAACATCAACTAGTATCGACTCTGGTGTCATTAAACATCAACTAGTATCAACACTGGTGTCATTAAACATCAACTAGTATCAACTCTGGTGTCATTAAACATCAACTAGTATCAACTCTGGTGTCATTAAACATCAACTAGTATCAACTCTGGTGTCATTAAACATCAACTAGTATCAACTCTGGTGTCATTAAACATCAACTAGTATCAACTCTGGTGTCATTAAACATCAACTAGTATCAACTCTGGTGTCATTAAACATCAACTAGTATCGACTCTGGTGTCATTAAACATCAACTAGTATCAACTCTGGTGTCATTAAACATCAACTAGTATCGACTCTGGTGTCATTAAACATCAACTAGTATCGACTCTGGTGTCATTAAACATCAACTAGTATCGACTCTGGTGTCATTAAACATCAACTTGTATCGACTCTGGTGTCATTAAACATCAACTAGTATCGACTCTGGTGTCATTAAACATCAACTAGTATCGACTCTGGTGTCATTAAACATCAACTAGTATCAACTCTGGTGTCATTAAACATCAACTAGTATCAACTCTGGTGTCATTAAACATCAACTAGTATCAACTCTGGTGTCATTAAACATCAACTAGTATCAATTCTGGTGTCATTAAACATCAACTAGTATCAACTCTGGTGTCATTAAACATCAACTAGTATCAACTCTGGTGTCATTAAACATCAACTAGTATCAACTCTGGTGTCATTAAACATCAACTAGTATCGACTCTGGTGTCATTAAACATCAACTAGTATCAACTCTGGTGTCATTAAACATCAACTAGTATCAACTCTGGTGTCATTAAACATCAACTAGTATCAACTCTGGTGTCATTAAACATCAACTAGTATCAACTCTGGTGTCATTAAACATCAACTAGTATCAACTCTGGTGTCATTAAACATCAACTAGTATCAACTCTGGTGTCATTAAACATCAACTAGTATCAACTCTGGTGTCATTAAACATCAACTAGTATCAACTCTGGTGTCATTAAACATCAACTAGTATCAACTCTGGTGTCATTAAACATCAACTAGTATCGACTCTGGTGCCATTAAACATCAACTAGTATCAACTCTGGTGTCATTAAACATCAACTAGTATCGACTCTGGTGTCATTAAACATCAACTAGTATCAACACTGGTGTCATTAAACATCAACTAGTATCAACTCTGGTGTCATTAAACATCAACTAGTATCAACTCTGGTGTCATTAAACATCAACTAGTATCAACTCTGGTGTCATTAAACATCAACTAGTATCAACTCTGGTGTCATTAAACATCAACTAGTATCAACTCTGGTGTCATTAAACATCAACTAGTATCAACTCTGGTGTCATTAAACATCAACTAGTATCAACTCTGGTGTCATTAAACATCAACTAGTATCAACTCTGGTGTCATTAAACATCAACTAGTATCGACTCTGGTGTCATTAAACATCAACTAGTATCGACTCTGGTGTCATTAAACATCAACTAGTATCGACTCTGGTGTCATTAAACATCAACTTGTATCGACTCTGGTGTCATTAAACATCAACTTGTATCGACTCTGGTGTCATTAAACATCAACTAGTATCGACTCTGGTGTCATTAAACATCAACTAGTATCGACTCTGGTGTCATTAAACATCAACTAGTATCAACTCTGGTGTCATTAAACATCAACTAGTATCAACTCTGGTGTCATTAAACATCAACTAGTATCAACTCTGGTGTCATTAAACATCAACTAGTATCAACTCTGGTGTCATTAAACATCAACTAGTATCAACTCTGGTGTCATTAAACATCAACTAGTATCAACTCTGGTGTCATTAAACATCAACTAGTATCAACTCTGGTGTCATTAAACATCAACTAGTATCATCTCTGGTGTCATTAAACATCAACTAGTATCAACTCTGGTGTCATTAAACATCAACTAGTATCAACTCTGGTGTCATTAAACATCAACTAGTATCAACTCTGGTGTCATTAAACATCAACTAGTATCAACTCTGGTGTCATTAAACATCAACTAGTATCAACTCTGGTGTCATTAAACATCAACTAGTATCAACTCTGGTGTCATTAAACATCAACTAGTATCAACTCTGGTGTCATTAAACATCAACTAGTATCAACTCTGGTGTCATTAAACATCAACTAGTATCAACTCTAGTGTCATTAAACATCAACTAGTATCAACTCTGGTGTCATTAAACATCAACTAGTATCAACTCTGGTGTCATTAAACATCAACTAGTATCAACTCTGGTGTCATTAAACATCAACTAGTATCAACTCTGGTGTCATTAAACATCAACTAGTATCAACTCTGGTGTCATTAAACATCAACTAGTATCAACTCTGGTGTCATTAAACATCAACTAGTATCAACTCTGGTGTCATTAAACATCAACTAGTATCAACTCTGGTGTCATTAAACATCAACTAGTATCAACTCTGGTGTCATTAAACATCAACTAGTATCGACTCTGGTGTCATTAAACATCAACTAGTATCGACTCTGGTGTCATTAAACATCAACTAGTATCGACTCTGGTGTCATTAAACATCAACTAGTATCAACTCTGGTGTCATTAAACATCAACTAGTATCAACTCTGGTGTCATTAAACATCAACTAGTATCAACTCTGGTGTCATTAAACATCAACTAGTATCAACTCTGGTGTCATTAAACATCAACTAGTATCAACTCTGGTGTCATTAAACATCAACTAGTATCAACTCTGGTGTCATTAAACATCAACTAGTATCAACTCTGGTGTCATTAAACATCAACTAGTATCAACTCTGGTGTCATTAAACATCAACTAGTATCAACTCTGGTGTCATTAAACATCAACTAGTATCAACTCTGGTGTCATTAAACATCAACTAGTATCGACTCTGGTGTCATTAAACATCAACTAGTATCAACTCTGGTGTCATTAAACATCAACTAGTATCAACTCTGGTGTCATTAAACATCAACTAGTATCAACTCTGGTGTCATTAAACATCAACTAGTATCAACTCTGGTGTCATTAAACATCAACTAGTATCAACTCTGGTGTCATTAAACATCAACTAGTATCAACTCTGGTGTCATTAAACATCAACTAGTATCAACTCTGGTGTCATTAAACATCAACTAGTATCAACTCTGGTGTCATTAAACATCAACTAGTATCAACTCTGGTGTCATTAAACATCAACTAGTATCAACTCTGGTGTCATTAAACATCAACTAGTATCAACTCTGGTGTCATTAAACATCAACTAGTATCAACTCTGGTGTCATTAAACATCAACTAGTATCAACTCTGGTGTCATTAAACATCAACTAGTATCAACTCTGGTGTCATTAAACATCAACTAGTATCAACTCTGGTGTCATTAAACATCAACTAGTATCAACTCTGGTGTCATTAAACATCAACTAGTATCAACTCTGGTGTCATTAAAATCAACTAGTATCAACTCTGGTGTCATTAAACATCAACTACTAGTATCAACTCTGGTGTCATTAAACATCAACTAGTATCAACTCTAGTGTCATTAAACATCAACTAGTATCAACTCTGGTGTCATTAAACATCAACTAGTATCAACTCTGGTGTCATTAAACATCAACTAGTATCAACTCTGGTGTCATTAAACATCAACTAGTATCAACTCTGGTGTCATTAAACATCAACTAGTATCAACTCTGGTGTCATTAAACATCAACTAGTATCAACTCTGGTGTCATTAAACATCAACTAGTATCAACTCTGGTGTCATTAAACATCAACTAGTATCAACTCTGGTGTCATTAAACATCAACTAGTATCAACTCTGGTGTCATTAAACATCAACTAGTATCAACTCTGGTGTCATTAAACATCAACTAGTATCAACTCTGGTGTCATTAAACATCAACTAGTATCAACTCTGGTGTCATTAAACATCAACTAGTATCAACTCTGGTGTCATTAAACATCAACTAGTATCAACTCTGGTGTCATTAAACATCAACTAGTATCATCTCTGGTGTCATTAAACATCAACTAGTATCAACTCTGGTGTCATTAAACATCAACTAGTATCAACTCTGGTGTCATTAAACATCAACTAGTATCAACTCTGGTGTCATTAAACATCAACTAGTATCGACTCTGGTGTCATTAAACATCAACTAGTATCAACTCTGGTGTCATTAAACATCAACTAGTATCAACTCTGGTGTCATTAAACATCAACTAGTATCAACTCTGGTGTCATTAAACATCAACTAGTATCAACTCTGGTGTCATTAAACATCAACTAGTATCAACTCTGGTGTCATTAAACATCAACTAGTATCAACTCTGGTGTCATTAAACATCAACTAGTATCAACTCTGGTGTCATTAAACATCAACTAGTATCAACTCTGGTGTCATTAAACATCAACTAGTATCAACTCTGGTGTCATTAAACATCAACTAGTATCATCTCTGGTGTCATTAAACATCAACTAGTATCAACTCTGGTGTCATTAAACATCAACTAGTATCAACTCTGGTGTCATTAAACACCAACTAGTATCAACTCTGGTGTCATTAAACATCAACTAGTATCGACTCTGGTGTCATTAAACATCAACTAGTATCAACTCTGGTGTCATTAAACATCAACTAGTATCAACTCTGTTGTCATTAAACACCAACTAGTATCAACTCTGGTGTCATTAAACATCAACTAGTATCGACTCTGGTGTCATTAAACACCAACTAGTATCAACTCTGGTGTCATTAAACCACTAGTTCAACTCTGGTGTCATGTAGTGAATGTTCTTCAAGACGCAGTAACTTCTCATCATGACCATGTTTTAAACTCATTACTTTATAAAGTTGCCCTGAAATCTGGACGAACAAGAGGTTACGAGAGTCCATTATGATGTAATAATGGCTTCACTCCCTCCTCCAGCTGTTATCACACTTTGTTCATACAACGA
>NC_141828.1:3665024-3692524 GCF_982586985.1 Callionymus lyra
TGTCATACGCGTGTCATACGCGTGTCATACGCGTGTCATACGCGTGTCATACGCGTGTCATACGCGTGTCATACATGTACACTGAGGGCAAACACGTGCTTTACAAACACAGGTTGGTAGAACATTTGAAGTAAATGTTTTCCTAACAGTATCTCATCTTCACGACGGTCGACTGATGTTCAGTTTCTACTGCATGCAAAACACAAATAAATCTTCTTTCATTTGTGGTGAACGTCAATCAAACGTCAATCAAACGTCAATCAAACGTCAATCAAACGTCAATCAAACGTCTCTTGACTGTCAATCCCACCACGATGATGATTTGAAAACAGGAACAATAATCCAGGCAGAAATGTATCGAGTTGAGTCCACATGAAGCGTTTCCTGGCCTTCAGAGTAGACACTTCCTGTCCTTGAGGAAAACTTGAGTCTGTTTGAGGAGATCCTGGTTCTTGGGGGTCCTGGAGATCTACCAGTCGTCCTCAGGCTCCACCGTCTGTAAGAAACATGTGAACGCGGTGAAGAAGTCAACGAGGACAAGAGGGAAGACAGTTCATTCCTTGAAACAAGTCATCATGGACACGCATGACATTCACAGGCAGGTACGACAGTAGAGACAGGGCGACCTTTGACCTCAGAGAGTCTCCTCGCAAGAAGAGGAAACGTCATGTGGGCGTGCAGTGAAGGACTGAGACGGAGGTGCATGCGAGTCAGGACAGAACAAGCGTGCGGAGCGAGGAGGGAAGATCTGTTTGTCACATGAAACTCTTGAGACACAAACCTGCCACTCTAGAGGGAACTCCCCGAGGAAGATGAGCAAGGAGCAGAAATACGTTAGGACAGACAAGTGGTCACTCAACATGCCTCAAGACTCGGCAACATCCGCACAACGGCAACATCTGCTAAACGGCAACATTCGCAACATCCGCTAAACGGCAACATCCACTAAACGGCAACATCCGCACAAGGGCAACATCCGCTAAACGGCAACATTCGCAACATCCGCTAAACGGCAACATCCGCACAAGGGCAACATCCGCTAAACGGCAACATCCGCTAAACGGCAACATCCGCTAAACGGCAACATCCGCTAAACGGCAACATCCGCACAAGGGCAACATCCGCTAAACGGCAACATCCGCTAAACGGCAACATCCGCTAAACGGCAACATCCGCTAAACGGCAACATCCGCACAAGGGCAACATCCGCTAAACGGCAACATTCGCAACATCCGCTAAACGGCAACATCCGCACAAGGGCAACATCCGCTAAACGGCAACATCCGCACAAGGGCAACATCCGCTAAACGGCAACATTCGCAACATCCGCTAAACGGCAACATCCGCACAAGGGCAACATCCGCTAAACGGCAACATCCGCACAAGGGCAACATCCGCTAAACGGCAACATTCGCAACATCCGCTAAACGGCAACATCCACACAAGGGCAACATCCGCTAAACGGCAACATCCGCACAAGGGCAACATCCGCACAAGGGCAACATCCGCTAAACGGCAACATTCGCAACATCCGCTAAACGGCAACATCCGCACAAGGGCAACATCCGCTAAACGGCAACATCCGCTAAACGGCAACATCCGCTAAACGGCAACATCCGCACAAGGGCAACATCCGCTAAACGGCAACATCCGCACAAGGGCAACATCCGCTAAACGGCAACATCCGCTAAACGGCAACATCCGCTAAACTGCAACATCCGCACAAGGGCAACATCCGCTAAACGGCAACATCCGCTAAACAGCAACATCCGCACAAGGGCAACATCCGCACAAGGGCAACATCCGCTAAACGGCAACATCAGCTAAACAGCAACATCCGCTAAACGCAACATCCGCACAAGGGCAACATCCGCTAAACGGCAACATCCACACAACGGCAACATCAGCTAAACGGCAACATCCGCTAAACAGCAACATCCGCTAAACGCAACATCCGCACAAGGGCAACATCCGCTAAACGGCAACATCCGCACAAGGGCAACATCCGCTAAACGCAACATCCGCACAAGGGCAACATCCGCTAAACGGCAACATCCGCTAAACGGCAACATCCGCACAAGGGCAACATCCGCTAAACGGCAACATCCGCTAAACGGCAACATCCGCACAAGGGCAACATCCGCTAAACGGCAACATCCGCTAAACGGCAACATCCGCTAAACTGCAACATCCGCACAAGGGCAACATCCGCTAAACGGCAACATCCGCTAAACAGCAACATCCGCACAAGGGCAACATCCGCACAAGGGCAACATCCGCTAAACGGCAACATCAGCTAAACAGCAACATCCGCTAAACGCAACATCCGCACAAGGGCAACATCCGCTAAACGGCAACATCCGCTAAACGGCAACATCCGCACAAGGGCAACATCCGCTAAACGGCAACATCCGCACAAGGGCAACATCTGCTAAACGGCAACATCCGCTAAACGGCAACATCCACACAAGGGCAACATCTGCTAAACGGCAACATCCGCACAAGGGCAACATCCGCTAAACGGCAACATCCGCTAAACGGCAACATCCACACAAGGGCAACATCTGCTAAACGGCAACATCCGCACAAGGGCAACATCCGCTAAACGGCAACATCCGCACAAGGGCAACATCCGCACAAGGGCAACATCCGCTAAACGGCAACATCTGCACAACGGCAACATCCGCACAAGGGCAACATCCGCACAAGGGCAACATCCGCTAAACGGCAACATCCGCTAAACGGCAACATCCACACAAGGGCAACATCCGCTAAACGGCAACATCCGCTAAACAGCAACATCCGCTAAACGGCAACATCCGCACAAGGGCAACATCCGCTAAACGGCAACATCCACACAAGGGCAACATCCGCTAAACGGCAACATCCACACAAGGGCAACATCCGCTAAACGGCAACATCCGCTAAACGGCAACATCCGCTAAACGGCAACATCCGCACAAGGGCAACATCCGCTAAACGGCAACATCCGCACAAGGGCAACATCCGCTAAACGGCAACATCCGCTAAACGGCAACATCCGCACAAGGGCAACATCCGCTAAACGGCAACATCCGCTAAACGGCAACATCCGCTAAACGGCAACATCCACACAAGGGCAACATCCGCTAAACGGCAACATCCGCACAAGGGCAACATCCGCTAAACGGCAACATCCGCACAAGGGCAACATCCGCTAAACGGCAACATCCGCACAAGGGCAACATCCGCTAAACGGCAACATCGGCTAAACGGCAACATCCGCTAAACGGCAACATCCGCTAAACGGCAACATCCGCACAAGGGCAACATCCGCTAAACGGCAACATCCGCTAAACGGCAACATCCGCTAAACGGCAACATCCGCTAAACGGCAACATCCTCTAAACGGCAACATCCGCTAAACGGCAACATCCGCTAAACGGCAACATCCGTTGGACTTTAAATATTTCATTCATTTATTTTCTTCATCGCTTAATCCCATATGGGGGTCACTCATGTTCAGCAGTGAAATGCTTTGTTTCCATCTTTATTGTTTATCTCTCTTCCTTAAAGACCAACTTCTTCATGTGAATCAACCATTGGAAGGGCCTCATGAACCAACTTTCTGGGACAGATTTGGCCCCCGGGCCTTGACTGATTATTTTAACATGCCTAATATGTAACACAGCAAGTCTGCTCTGACGAAGACGTCAACAGCTCTGACTCAACATACAGTCGTGTGGAGGTCTGTGATTGTTAGAGATGGAATATGATAGATGTGTCAACACTTACCAAATGAAACAGGAGGGCTGCGTTGATCAGAGGGTGAACACACAATTAGTATATTTACACCAAGTGTACAGGTTATATGTACATTTGCAAGTATCTGGTTTCCAAAGTCTAAAAAAAAACACTATTTTCTGCAACTCCGCCTTAAGGATCCACTTATTTCTGTGCGTCAGATATTATACAGAGGGAATAGAGTTAAAATGTTTGCTAAAGTAAACAAATGTTGGTTCATAAAGTCACCACATGCATGGTCAAGTAGCCAAATGTGGCACTTTGAAGATGTGTAGATGTTGTGTTATCTCGTCAAATACCCACCCCGTCTTCTTCTCTGCAAGGATTTAGACGGTTGTACACGGCCTCGATGACGCCTCGTCTGGAAGTTAAGAACGAGACGTCACTCAGAAAGAAACCATTTCTCATTATTAATTGAACATAACATTTAAAGTAACACGTCTCAGTCATAAACATTAACGTTTAAAATGCATGTTTCAATGACACCTGGTTGTTGACTCACTTGCTGGCGAGGCCCCCTCCTGGAGGCAGAGCAGGCATCCTGTTGTCGGCCCCCAGAGTCCTCATCACAGACACCAGATCTGGAAGCCTCTCGTCTCCGTTCAGCATCTCTGAAACAAGAGCAGAGTCCTGTGAACACGACCGTTGTTATTGCGATCGACACAGATCTGGATGGAAATACCAGGGAAAACAAGTGTGAATTCTAGATGATGCTAGTATGGAAGTTAAACATGTACAGACACCATGTAAATGTTTAGCTTGTGAACGTTCATAGCTCATGTTTTCCTAAACACATCTTCACCTTTAACCAATGAACCAAAAATGACTAGTGTAATAACAACTACCAGCATTAAGACTCATTGTCACCATGGTAAAATAAAAGACAACTTTCTAATACATCAGTATTTTAGGTCTCACCTTCTACTCGGGCCTCCAGGTATGTGTTAAGTTCTATTTCTCTCTCCACAGCTTCCTCTGATACTCTGGGAGCGTTTGGCAAACACACCAGCACAACACTCATGTTATCCTGACTTCCCTAGAGAAAGGGTGGACGAGTTAATATCACTTCTGTTGGAAAATGAATGTCTTTGAGTCACTTGAATATAAATTCTCTTAAGATATGTATCCTCAGATTGTTACCATCGAGTATCTTGAACGATATTTTGCATAGTTTACTGACAATTAAGAATCAATAATATATTCCTCTTACAAGCCAAATTTTGGGAAATTTCTTCTGACAAGAACCCTTTATTTAAATCAAACGGTGGACAAACCCTTTATCCGTTAATAGAGATGTTACAGATGTTTAAAATGTGGTCATCAATAAAAAGAGTTCAAAAATTCTTGTCGGGATGTTTCAATCCAGTGAAATTAGTATTTACGAGGATTCAAATCAGAAATAAGATTTTGACATTAGCTTCCTTGCTTTGACCCTTTAGTTCTGATTTAGAATAAACAACATATTTTGTAAATTCATATTTTCAGTAAACATTTATGAACAGCATATCAATGACATCATGATAAATGTATTCAAACCTTGTGTAGGCAAGTGTCCACAACTTCATTGCAAACTCTTTCCAAGTCATCCGACACTTCAAGTCTGGACCGAACAAACTCACACAGCTCCTTGTTAGACATCACGTCCCAGACCCCGTCACAGGCCAGGATTACAAATTGATCCTGCTCAGGGGCCCGGACCATAACAAAGACCTCTGGCTCTGGACTGACCAGTTGTTCGGTTGGTCCTCTCCCACTGACACACTTGTATTCAAAGTCTCCCAAGGCCCGCGACACGGCCAGCCTACCGTTCACCCTCTTGATAAACACGGAGCCGCCAGCGTTCTCGATACGCCGTCGCTCTCGTGGGTCGTCAGGCTTGTGGTCAGGTGTGGAGAAGCACACTTGTGAATTTCTGTACAAAACCGCCCTGGAGTCTCCACAGTTAATAAAAAATAAGTGTTCCGGTGAGAAGAGAACTCCTACTGCAGTGCAACCGCTCTGGTCCAAACCATTCCGGGCCTCAGTAAAGCTGCGCATATGTTCATCAATCTTTAAAAATCCTGTTCTGATGCCAGTTTTTAACATCTCCACCGATAGAGAAGCACTTTGTCCTGAAGGATTGTTGCTGCTGCTGCTCCTGGACCCAGCGAGAGATGCTTGTCGTCTCCCAGCTTCTAGGCTGGCACAGATGATGTGTTCCAAGAGATGCTCTGAGCAGTAGTTGGCCACTCTGAACCCTGCATGGCCGTCAAAGACGGCAAAATACGACCAGTTACTCATACCGGGAGCTGAAAGTCCAAGTATGGCAGTATGAGCATCTTCCATGTCCAGTCGCCAACCTTGCATGGAGCTGAGGCCATAGCGCAGACCATTGCCCTCTCCATGCGCCGTGTGCTTCTCTGTCTTGGGCTTGTCCAGGAACGAGCCCATCACTCAACACTACAGACCCCTCGCCACCTTCAACACAAAGATGAATAGCATAAGAATGAGAATATAATCATATATAACTAACATAAAGAGTAGAAAGCTGTCGTTATGTTACTTCTTTTGTAGTAATGGAAGAAAAAAAACAAGTGGTTTATAAACGCAATAGTTGGAGGATGTCATTTACAATTGAATCATTAACAGAATAACACCTCGGTCTGATACAAAATGTAAATACAACTGGAATATAAGCAATGTGAATATTGAGGCAACTACGAGATGGAAAGAATATCGTACTGTGAGGAGCGGTTTGTGCAAACAAACATGCAATTGATTTCTGACCACTTAATGGGTTATTATTGCCCCTTGACAATGAACCTGGTTCCACATCCAGTAAAATGATCGATGCTCCTCAAGTTAATGGGATTTCCGAGCGACAGTGGAGAGATTTCATCTCACAAACACAGACACACGGGAAATGTAACCATCACAATGAACGGTTTGAAAAGGTTTGACCATTTCATGAGCAGTAAACTATATTGTAAAGTATATTCACAGTGTAGATGCTAAACGTTCAGTCTTTGGTTGGTTTCAAACACAGCTGAGTGGACTTTAACTTACCACGTCACTTCATCTTTGAAGTTCGATTTGAAGACAGAAACACAACGGTGAAACCTAGAAGGATGAAACTCTCTTGGAATGGCAGAGGCACTGTCGGCTTCTGTGGAAGTCTATCAACAGCATCGCTGGATGTGGGAAATGCCTTGAGGGCTACAGACTCCCACGTGGCTCCTCTTTCCTGCCTCTGAATGTTATCCTGATGTGGAGCCTACAAGGAAGAAGTCCAGTCAATGATGGAAAAGACTCAAGTATATTGAAAGAGAAAGTCTCTGATTTAAAACCAAAAGTTCCAGCAAATAAACCGACTATTGTCAGTAATAGCCAATAAAAAGTTGGTAAATTAACATCAGGAACCAGATTTAGTCTTTATGAAATATAAATTGTTCAGATAAAAGTGCAACTGAACTCGTCACGGTATCTTTACAAACTTGAAGCGTCTTTTGTTTAGCTTTGTGTTGCTAGATCCTGGGAAAATGAGTCACTTTTGCCAACATAAATTTAGTGGACATATTTTACAAATGAGGTTGTTTGGTCTCATTAAAAGCCGAGAATCCCTACATTTGTCGTATAAAATAAAGTCCATGTATCCGACAGCTGTGTTGAAAAAAGCCAGTGTCAACGCAGTTGGGATTGATTCCTGCAAATGAGAAGAAGTGCTTTAAATGTGGATTAGAGTTTCTAGGGAAAAAAAGAAATTAACCTCACTGGTTTTGCTCCGCCGACTGATAAAAGGCATTAGTTGTATAACATAGCAAATGTGGCTCTACAATATAGACTCTTTGATGGGATGTGGCTACACACGCCTTTAAGTAACTGTAGGACCCATGAAAAAACAACACAAGTGATGTGATCAAAGATACAAAGGAAGTTAAAGACATAAAGGCCATAGCAGATGTTGCATTCAAATGTCTCTCAATAAATAAAGTTACATTATCCGATAAACAGTAGAGTATAATGCTAAATAACACATTTTCTTTATGCTTCAACGATTCAAAGACTGACCACTGTCCTAGCACTCCTAAAGAAGGGTGTTCTGTTATACATTTCATTTGTGTGAGCCGGTGTGTCTCAGAAGGTATAGACAATAAATGTAGCACCACTAAGGCACCAACTTCAGAGGCAAATACAGTCTTTATTTCAGCGATTTAATACTTATAAAGGCCACAGTTCTAGGCAGATTTACACAACAACAGTTTCGTAATAGACTTAAAAATGTCTACTGTTCATATAGTACCAATACCACATGAAGATGGACAGTGAATCTTCATGTTTAATTAGTATATTTAACTACACAACTAAACAACAAAAACTATTTATGAGAAGGAAATAAAGAAGGTTAATTTTAAACAACATTTACATTTGCCATTGCAGGTGATTTCATAGCATGAGACAGTTGTAGGAGGATGTGTCTCCTAAGTGGCTTCTATGACACAGAAAAATCTGATATATTCTCACAATTAAGATGCTCTAGCTTGATTGACTGGTTTATCAATTCAATCATATCAATTTATCGATTTGTAACTGTATGTATTTCAGCAAACAACATTAAGAATCTGAACAAAAGTATAAGAAGTTTAACTTGACTTGACAACAGGGGACGACAGAAGTCAGTTCAATGTTCATTATATTCTATTACATGTCAGTTATTTGACAACAGGGTTCCACAGCATTAACCCATCAGGATCCTTTCCTCTTCCCTCGACCTCAGTGTCTTCTCCTTCAAACATCGTTCACATGTGAGATAACAAACCAAAACTGAACAAACCAATACTAGAGATTCGTTTTGAAAATAATTGAAGAGACATAAATAGGTTTATAGTTCAGAGATGTTTGTATTTGTAAGTTTTACAGAAGATAGGCCTGTGTATAATGTTTATGGTTCATTCATGAATCAATGGAAGCAGCAAATGTTAAAATAAACGACTGTTCAAATCTTCAGACTAGATAAAGGTTGATCTCTTCTTGTTCAGGACACGATTCATGACATTGTAACCTTGTTTGATGGTTGACATTTGGTCACTTCAAGAGATGGATTAACAAATAAAATCTGAACAAATATATTCAAAACAATAATAAAAAAACACCAGTATTCCACACACCACTGATGTCAGATGATATTTAAAGCTATAACAACGTCGAATTAAGTAAGAAAATATTTACTGTCAATGTCTCATGTTGTGATCAATCTATAGAACCTTATATTATAACCTAGTGGTGCGTTCAAGGTTTGTGTCAACATCAGTCACCTCTGACTCACCTGGACCGGGAATGTCTCGTCTGTCCTCGATTGTCTCCAGCAGCAGGAATGTTTGAGTGGTTGTAATTGTTAGCTCGATAATGTTAGCACGCTAATGTTAGCTCGTTAATGTTAGCACGCTAATGTTAGCTCTTTAAGGTTAGCACTCTAATGTTAGCTCGATAATGTTAGCTCGTTAATGTTAGCACGCTAATGTTAGCTCGTTAATGTTAGCACTCTAATGTTAGCACGCTAATGTTAGCTCGATAATGTTAGCTACCTTCACCCGCCGAGCCTGCAGACAACATGTTGCTACACGTTTAGGACCGAGAAGAGCTCCATAGATCGCTGGTAATATCACTGGTAATATCGCTGTAATGTGACGCTGGACATTAAAAAGCTAAATTCGAGCCTCAGACGCTGAAGCTCCATCACTGAAGCTAGCGTTGATGTTTGACGTCACTGAGCGTCTGGAGAAGGGGGCGGGGTCAGACTCGGACACTGCTTTACGATTGGAAGGTTGTGATTTGAAGCTGAGCGTTGATTGGCTAACATCGCTCCATCCGGCATGTGTTTCAGTCCTAAATATTTGTTTTTGTTATTGTTTCGCTATTTTGCCTTTTTTTATTGTTTCTCTGCTCACAGATGAAACATGACCTACATTCAATCATCTGTGGGTAGTAACTGAACACAGAAGTTTTTCAAGGTTCTAATAGCGTTTATGCTCAGAATGAATATTGAAAATATAAGTATCTTTACATTATATTATAAACAAACCTGTCACAGATTACTGATGTATTGAACAGGAGGTTCCTCTGCATGTTTCAACTCGTAGTTAATCTGACACTTTTTCTACTGTTTCATTTTTTCTATTTGTACTGTAATAATTACATTTAATGCATGAAACATAGTTTTAATGTTGTTTTTATTAGTATTACTATAAATACTGAGGCTGGTTTAGGATTGAAACAGTGGCGGCTGAAGAAAAATATTCTAGGTGAGAATTTTGAGCTAATGATGAACAAATTAAAACATATTTAATTACAATGTGAAATACATCGTAAAGAATAAACTAAATTATAAAAAAATAAAGGAAAACTATTTACAACCTGTTTGCACCAGAACATCAGAGACACTTATGTTAAAGTTATGTTATTTACAAACAAGAACAAAGTTAAAGTTATGTTATTTACAAACAAGAACAAAGTTAAAGTTATGTTATTTACAAACAAAAACAAAGTTAAAGTTATGTTATTTACAAACAAGAACAAAGTTAAAGTTATGTTATTTACAAACAAGAACAAAGTTAAAGTTATGTTATTTACAAACAAAAACAAAGTTAAAGTTATGTTATTTACAAACAAGAACAAAGTTAAAGTTATGTTATTTACAAACAAGAACAAAGTTAAAGTTATGTTATTTACAAACAAGAACAAAGTTAAAGTTATGTTATTTACAAACAAAAACAAAGTTCAAGTTATGTTATTTACAAACAAGAACAAAGTTAAAGTTATGTTATTTAAAAACAAAAACAAAGTTAAAGTTCTACGTCATTTGGTGCTCCGCCCTCTAACTGCTTCGCTATTGGTTTATCCTGGAGGCCCCGCCTCGTCTCTGAGAAAGCTGAATAATTCTCCACCTTCGCACTTCCTCCTTTACAACTCAGCAGAAAACCACCACTTTAGTGGCGTCGCTTGACTTCAAATCTCTTAGAATCTCTTTAAAACAATTATTGGAAACAAAACTCAGTTCAAATAAAGATGTCAAGAGCGGGAATCGAACCAGCGAAACTTCACGTCCTCAAACCTCCACAATTGTACAGCGATAGCAACTGAACTCACTGACCTGAGGTCGCGAACTTTAACTATGACGCGTGACCATCATCAGGACCATCAGTCGCCGGATCATCGTCAGAGACGACGGTGTTTGACAAACATTCAGACTCGTCACTGTTGAGGATCATTTAAAAAAGAATAAATGATAATAATAGATAAAATATAAAAAGATAAATAAATTTTAAAAAACAGCCAATTCGGTGGGAGGGCAGCGCCACAGCGCCCTCTATGGGCCGCCACTGCATCGAAACAATTGTGTCTTAGACTTAGACTGAACTTTATTGATGAAACCAGATTCAGTTTCAAGACGATGGTCTCGATCAATATTGACATCAGATTATTGAAGGTTCAAATGTTGAAACTTTGAATTTTATATCTAATGTTACTGTTTTTTAAGCATCGAATATTTTAATATTTCAGTTAAATCGCTTTGATATTAATATTAATCTAAATGAATATTCAATATTAAACATGTTATTATATTTTTACAAACACATTGATTGTCTGTGCGGCGCATGATTGGCTTAGAGTTCGATCAATTATCAATTCAATCATTCAATAAAATCGATTTAAACGTTTTCAATATAGAATATTACATGAAATAAAATAAAACTATTTTAACACGTTAACATGTCATGTTGTGATGATAAACAACACATCTGTTAACATGTCATGTTGTGATGATAAACAACACATCTGTTGACATGTCATGTTGTGATGATAAACAACACATCTGTTAACATGTCATGTTGTGATGATAAACAACACATCTGTTAACATGTCATGTTGTGATGATAAACAACACATCTGTTAACATGTCATGTTGTGATGATAAACAACACATCTGTTAACATGTCATGTTGTGATGATAAACAACACATCTGTTGACATGTCATGTTGTGATGATAAACAACACATCTGTTAACATGTCATGTTGTGATGATAAACAACACATATGTTAACATGTCATGTTGTGATGATAAACAACACATCTGTTAACATGTCATGTTGTGATGATAAACAACACATCTGTTGACATGTCATGTTGTGATGATAAACAACACATCTGTTAACATGTCATGTTGTGATGATAAACAACACATCTGTTAACATGTCATGTTGTGATGATAAACAACACATCTGTTGACATGTCATGTTGTGATGATAAACAACACATCTGTTAACATGTCATGTTGTGATGATAAACAACACATCTGTTAACATGTCATGTTGTGATGATAAACAACACATCTGTTAACATGTCATGTTGTGATGATAAACAACACATCTGTTAACATGTCATGTTGTGATGATAAACAACACATCTGTTGACATGTCATGTTGTGATGATAAACAACACATCTGTTAACATGTCATGTTGTGATGATAAACAACACATATGTTAACATGTCATGTTGTGATGATAAACAACACATCTGTTAACATGTCATGTTGTGATGATAAACAACACATCTGTTGACATGTCATGTTGTGATGATAAACAACACATCTGTTAACATGTCATGTTGTGATGATAAACAACACATATGTTGACATGACATGTTGTGATGATAAACAACACATATGTTGACATGTCATGTTGTGATGATAAACAACACATATGTTAACATGTCATGTTGTGATGATAAACAACACATATGTTGACATGACATGTTGTGATGATAAACAACACATCTGTTAACATGTCATGTTGTGATGATAAACAACACATCTGTTAACATGTCATGTTGTGATGATAAACAACACATCTGTTAACATGTCATGTTGTGATGATAAACAACACATCTGTTAACATGTCATGTTGTGATGATAAACAACACATCTGTTAACATGTCATGTTGTGATGATAAACAACACATCTGTTAACATGTCATGTTGTGATGATAAACAACACATCTGTTGACATGTCATGTTGTGATGATAAACAACACATCTGTTGACATGTCATGTTGTGATCATAAACAACACATCTGTTGACATGTCATGTTGTGATGATAAACAACACATCTGTTAACATGTCATGTTGTGATGATAAACAACACATCTGTTAACATGTCATGTTGTGATGATAAACAACACATCTGTTGACATGTCATGTTGTGATGATAAACAACACATCTGTTGACATGTCATGTTGTGATGATAAACAACACATCTGTTGACATGTCATGTTGTGATGATAAACAACACATCTGTTAACATGTCATGTTGTGATGATAAACAACACATCTGTTAACATGTCATGTTGTGATGATAAACAACACATCTGTTGACATGTCATGTTGTGATGATAAACAACACATCTGTTGACATGTCATGTTGTGATGATAAACAACACATCTGTTGACATGTCATGTTGTGATGATAAACAACACATCTGTTAACATGTCATGTTGTGATGATAAACAACACATCTGTTAACATGTCATGTTGTGAT
The DNA here is from genome assembly GCF_982586985.1 of Callionymus lyra. Lineage (NCBI taxonomy): Eukaryota > Metazoa > Chordata > Actinopteri > Syngnathiformes > Callionymidae > Callionymus > Callionymus lyra. The sequence goes on from NC_141828.1 coordinate 3,678,382, forward strand.
GATAAACAACACATCTGTTAACATGTCATGTTGTGATGATAAACAACACATCTGTTAACATGTCATGTTGTGATGATAAACAACACATATGTTAACATGTCATGTTGTGATGATAAACAACACATCTGTTGACATGTCATGTTGTGATGATAAACAACACATCTGTTAACATGTCATGTTGTGATGATAAACAACACATCTGTTGACATGTCATGTTGTGATGATAAACAACACATCTGTTAACATGTCATGTTGTGATGATAAACAACACATCTGTTAACATGTCATGTTGTGATGATAAACAACACATCTGTTAACATGTCATGTTGTGATGATAAACAACACATCTGTTAACATGTCATGTTGTGATGATAAACAACACATCTGTTAACATGTCATGTTGTGATGATAAACAACACATCTGTTGACATGTCATGTTGTGATGATAAACAACACATCTGTTAACATGTCATGTTGTGATGATAAACAACACATCTGTTGACATGTCATGTTGTGATGATAAACAACACATCTGTTAACATGTCATGTTGTGATGATAAACAACACATCTGTTGACATGTCATGTTGTGATGATAAACAACACATCTGTTAACATGTCATGTTGTGATGATAAACAACACATCTGTTAACATGTCATGTTGTGATGATAAACAACACATCTGTTGACATGTCATGTTGTGATGATAAACAACACATCTGTTAACATGTCATGTTGTGATGATAAACAACACATCTGTTGACATGTCATGTTGTGATGATAAACAACACATCTGTTGACATGTCATGTTGTGATGATAAACAACACATCTGTTAACATGTCATGTTGTGATGATAAACAACACATCTGTTGACATGTCATGTTGTGATGATAAACAACACATCTGTTAACATGTCATGTTGTGATGATAAACAACACATCTGTTGACATGTCATGTTGTGATGATAAACAACACATCTGTTGACATGTCATGTTGTGATGATAAACAACACATCTGTTAACATGTCATGTTGTGATGATAAACAACACATCTGTTGACATGTCATGTTATGATGATAAACAAAACATCTGTTGACATGTCATGTTGTGATGATAAACAACACATCTGTTAACATGTCATGTTGTGATGATAAACAACACATCTGTTAACATGTCATGTTGTGATGATAAACAACACATCTGTTAACATGTCATGTTGTGATGATAAACAACACATCTGTTAACATGTCATGTTGTGATGATAAACAACACATCTGTTAACATGTCATGTTGTGATGATAAACAACACATCTGTTAACATGTCATGTTGTGATGATAAACAACACATCTGTTAACATGTCATGTTGTGATGATAAACAACACATCTGTTGACATGTCATGTTGTGATGATAAACAACACATCTGTTAACATGTCATGTTGTGATGATAAACAACACATCTGTTGACATGTCATGTTGTGATGATAAACAACACATCTGTTAACATGTCATGTTGTGATGATAAACAACACATCTGTTGACATGTCATGTTGTGATGATAAACAACACATCTGTTGACATGTCATGTTGTGATGATAAACAACACATCTGTTAACATGTCATGTTGTGATGATAAACAACACATCTGTTGACATGTCATGTTATGATGATAAACAACACATCTGTTAACATGTCATGTTGTGATGATAAACAACACATCTGTTAACATGTCATGTTGTGATGATAAACAACACATCTGTTAACATGTCATGTTGTGATGATAAACAACACATCTGTTAACATGTCATGTTGTGATGATAAACAACACATCTGTTAACATGTCATGTTGTGATGATAAACAACACATCTGTTGACATGTCATGTTGTGATGATAAACAACACATCTGTTGACATGTCATGTTGTGATGATAAACAACACATCTGTTAACATGTCATGTTGTGATGATAAACAACACATCTGTTAACATGTCATGTTGTGATGATAAACAACACATCTGTTAACATGTCATGTTGTGATGATAAACAACACATCTGTTAACATGTCATGTTGTGATGATAAACAACACATATGTTAACATGTCATGTTGTGATGATAAACAACACATCTGTTAACATGTCATGTTGTGATGATAAACAACACATCTGTTAACATGTCATGTTGTGATGATAAACAACACATCTGTTGACATGTCATGTTGTGATGATAAACAACACATATGTTAACATGTCATGTTGTGATGATAAACAACACATCTGTTAACATGTCATGTTGTGATGATAAACAACACATCTGTTAACATGTCATGTTGTGATGATAAACAACACATCTGTTAACATGTCATGTTGTGATGATAAACAACACATCTTGCGATGAATGCTCAGGAAACACGAGCTTGTGTTGAATCAGCGTCTCTTCAATCACGACCTCTTCACTCAAAAGCTCTCGACGCCTGATTTCCTGCCTCAGCAGCAGCAGCTTCTCTTGTGGTTCAGGATCTGGTTCAAGACAATAATTGTTCCCAGAAATACACAACATTCACTTTATTTGCATGTCATGTGACCTCTTCAAACAGTATTATTATTATTGTGTTTGTGTTGACAAACAAACATGTGTTTACTTTAAATGAACACATGATCAACCTCTTGATTAAAGTCATTAGAGGACGAGAGGAGCCTCCTCTCTTCTTCATGTTCACTCTTCTTCATGTTCTCTCTTCTTCATGTTCTCTCTTCTTCATGTTCTCTTCTTCATGTTCTCTCTTCTTCATGTTCTCTTCTTCATGTTCTCTCTTCTTCATGTTCTCTTCTTCATGTTCACTCTTCTTCATGTTCTCTCTTCTTCATGTTCTCTTCTTCATGTTCTCTCTTCTTCATGTTCTCTCTTCTTCATGTTCTCTTCTTCATGTTCTCTCTTCTTCATGTTCTCTCTTCTTCATGTTCTCTTCTTCATGTTCTCTCTTCTTCATGTTCTCTCTTCTTCATGTTCTCTCTTCTTCATGTTCTCTTCTTCATGTTCTCTCTTCTTCATGTTCTCTCTTCTTCAAGTTCTCTCTTCTTCATGTTCTCTTCTTCATGTTCTCTTCTTCATGTTCTCTCTTCTTCATGTTCTCTCTTCTTCATGTTCTCTCTTCTTCATGTTCTCTCTTCTTCAAGTTCTCTCTTCTTCATGTTCTCTTCTTCATGTTCTCTTCTTCATGTTCTCTCTTCTTCATGTTCTCTCTTCTTCATGTTCTCTTCTTTATGTTCTTTTCTTCATGTTCTCTCTTCTTCACGTTCTCTTCTTCATGTTCTCTCTTCTTCATGTTCTCTTCTTCATGTTCTCTTCTTCGTGTTCTCTCTTCTTCATGTTCTCTTCTTCATGTTCTCTTCTTCATGTTCTCTCTTCTTCATGTTCTCTTCTTCATGTTCTCTGCTTCGTGTTCTCTCTTCTTCATGTTCTCTCTTCTTCATGTTCTCTTCTTCATGTTCTCTCTTCTTCATGTTCTCTCTTCTTCATGTTCTCTTCTTCATGTTCTCTTCTTCATGTTCTTTTCTTCATGTTCTCTCTTCTTCATGTTCTCTTCTTCATGTTCTTTTCTTCATGTTCTCTCTTCCTCATGTTCTCTCTTCTTCATGTTCTCTCTTCTTCATGTTCTCTCTTCTTCATGTTCTCTTCTTCATGCTCTCTCTTCTTCATGTTCTGTTCTTTATGTTCTCTTCTTCATGTTCTCTCTTTTTCATGTTCTCTTCTTCATGTTCTCTTCTTCATGTTCTCTCTTCTTCATGTTCTCTCTTCTTCATGTTGTCTCTTCTTCATGTTGTCTCTTCTTCATGTTCTCTTCTTCATGTTCTCTCTTCTTCATGTTCTCTCTTCTTCATGTTCTCTTCTTCATGTTCTCTCTTATTCGTGTTCTCTCTTCTTCAAGTTCTCTTCTTCATGTTCTCTTCTTCATGTTCTCTTCTTCATGTTCTCTCTTCTGTGTGTTCTCTCTTCTTCATGTTCTCTTCTTCATGTTCTCTCTTCTGTGTGTTCTCTCTTCTTCATGTTCTCTTCTTCATGTTCTCTCTTCTGTGTGTTCTCTCTTCTTCATGTTCTCTCTTCTTCATGTTCTCTTCTTCATATATATGTTCATATATTTAGTGATATAATGATTATATGTTCATATATTTACATAAATAATGATTATATGTTCATATATTTACATAAATAATGATTATATGTTCGTATATAGAGATGAATCATCCTGACAATAATCCACTGGTTTGATTGTTTGGACGTGAAGCTCTGGACTCTACTGACACCTGGCGGTTGTTTGTTGGATCAAGTCAAGTTTAAAGCTCCTCGTTCTTACCTCGCAGACCGACTCAGGTGAGATGTTATACTGCCATCTAGCGGCACAAAGATGAACGGAACTTTAATGAGATCGAGGCAGAACTTTTTAAATTCAGGTTCATAATTGACTTTAATTTAGTTCATTTGACCATTTGGTTTTAATTTAAAAACGCATACATTAAGAATGTAAGTAAAGGTTATTTGTAAAGATCCTTCTAGACCAGGGTCACAAAGAACTTTAAGAATCAAAAACAATACACAGAAACATACATTAAAATATATTCTTTAAAAGATCAACATAAGACAAACACAAGAGTCTCAGAGAATCAAGGAAAAGCTTGTTGAGATGTTTCTTGAAGGAGTCAGTAGATCATCAAACACAGATGTTTCTTGAAGGAGTCAGTAGATCATCAAACACAGATGTTTCTTGAAGGAGTCAGTAGATCATCAAACACAGATGTTTCTTGAAGGAGTCAGTAGATCATCAAACACAGATGTTTCTTGAAGGAGTCAGTAGATCATCAAACACACATGTTTCTTGAAGGAGTCAGTAGATCATCAAACACACATGTTTCTTGAAGGAGTCAGTAGATCATCAAACACACATGTTTCTTGAAGGAGTCAGTAGATCATCAAACACAGATGTTTCTTGAAGGAGTCAGTAGATCATCAAACACAGATGTTTCTTGAAGGAGTCAGTAGATCATCAAACACAGATGTTTCTTGAAGGAGTCAGTAGATCATCAAACACAGATGTTTCTTGAAGGAGTCAGTAGATCATCAAACACAGATGTTTCTTAAAGGAGTCAGTAGATCATCAAACACAGAGATGTTTCTTGAAGGAGTCAGTAGATCATCAAACACAGATGTTTCTTGAAGGAGTCAGTAGATCATCAAACACAGAGATGTTTCTTGAAGGAGTCAGTAGATCATCAAACACAGAGATGTTTCTTGAAGGAGTCAGTAGATCATCAAACACAGATGTTTCTTAAAGGAGTCAGTAGATCATCAAACACAGATGTTTCTTGAAGGAGTCAGTAGATCATCAAACACAGAGATGTTTCTTGAAGGAGTCAGTAGATCATCAAACACAGATGTTTCTTGAAGGAGTCAGTAGATCATCAAACACAGAGATGTTTCTTGAAGGAGTCAGTAGATCATCAAACACAGATGTTTCTTAAAGGAGTCAGTAGATCATCAAACACAGAGATGTTTCTTGAAGGAGTCAGTAGATCATCAAACACAGATGTTTCTTGAAGGAGTCAGTAGATCATCAAACACAGAGATGTTTCTTGAAGGAGTCAGTAGATCATCAAACACAGATGTTTCTTGAAGGAGTCAGTAGATCATCAAACACAGAGATGTTTCTTGAAGGAGTCAGTAGATCATCAAACACAGATGTTTCTTGAAGGAGTCAGTAGATCATCAAACACAGATGTTTCTTGAAGGAGTCAGTAGATCATCAAACACAGATGTTTCTTGAAGGAGTCAGTAGATCATCAAACACAGATGTTTCTTAAAGGAGTCAGTAGATCATCAAACACAGATGGTTCTTGAAGGAGTCAGTAGATCATCAAACACAGATGTTTCTTGAAGGAGTCAGTAGATCATCAAACACAGATGTTTCTTGAAGGAGTCAGTAGATCATCAAACACAGATGTTTCTTAAAGGAGTCAGTAGATCATCAAACACAGATGTTTCTTGAAGGAGTCAGTAGATCATCAAACACAGATGTTTCTTAAAGGAGTCAGTAGATCATCAAACACAGAGATGTTTCTTGAAGGAGTCAGTAGATCATCAAACACAGATGTTTCTTGAAGGAGTCAGTAGATCATCAAACACACATGTTTCTTGAAGGAGTCAGTAGATCATCAAACACACAGATGTTTCTTAAAGGAGTCAGTAGATCATCAAACACAGATGTTTCTTAAAGGAGTCAGTAGATCATCAAACACAGATGGTTCTTGAAGGAGTCAGTAGATCATCAAACACAGAGATGTTTCTTGAAGGAGTCAGTAGATCATCAAACACAGAGATGGTTCCAAAGCTTAGGAGCAACAGTCTGGAAGGATTTCTCTCCTCTGGTCCTGAAGTTCAGGAACCATCAGTAGATTCTGATCCACAGACCTCAGAGCCCGAGCTGGGGTGTAAGTCTGGATCAGATTACTGATGGAAGGTCTGACCATGAATAGATCTGAAAGTAAGAACCAGAATTGTAAAATGATCCTGAAAGAAACTGGCAGCCAGTGAAGAGTTTGAAGGAGAAATGTGAGTTCTTCTACTAGAGCGACTCAGAGTTCTGAATCAACTGCAGACGAGACGATCCTTCTTGTTAAGACATGAAAACAAACTGTTACAATAGTCCAGACGAGAAGAAACAAACGCATGGATTATAAGATCCAGATCATGTTCCGACAACATTTAAGTTTAGAGATTTTTCTCACTGGAAACAGTTTGTGGTCAGTTGTGTTCAGTGTTGAACAAGAGACATTTATCAAATACAACACCGGGTTTCTCAGATCCAGACAATCCCACTTCATCCCTCAGTCTTCAGGATCTGGTTCAACTGTGTCAAAGGCTGAGGACAGATCCAAGAGAACCAGAACATCATGATGTCACTGGACACCTTCAGTAAAACTGTCTCCGTAGATGTTTAAGAAGCCAGACTGAAACTTCTCATGGATGTCGCTCTGATCCAGGAACAGCTGCTCAGACACAACCTTCTCCAAGATCTTGGACAAGAATGAAGATTAGAAATAGACCATGAAATTACTGAGGTCAGTCGGGTCTAAACCAGGCTTTTGGAGCAGAGGCTCCACAATGGTTTAAACCCCTGTGGAAAGGGAGAGGTTCACCATATTGGTAACCCAGGGGCCAATTACATCAAATACTTCGATAGAAAGCCTACAAGGAAGGACGTCAACTGAGCAAGAGGATGGTTTCATCTTGTTCACTAGTGATGAAATATCACCTAAAGATACAATGTTAAAGAAGGACCACAAGGTGGAGACAGGCTCAGTGACAGCAGGGGAGGAAATTTCTCTTTTATCAAATTGTGTCATTAATCTCTTATTTGACTTTTTATATAAAAAACAGAGTCAGTATGTGTGTCATGTGATCATGTATGTAAGTAATTAGTATTTATAGAGCGCTTCTCAAGACCAGGGTCAAAATGTGCTTGTGATCATGTATGTGTGTCATATGATCATGTACGTGTGTCATATGATCATGTATGTGTGTCATGTGATCATGTTTGCGTGTCATGTGATCATGTAAGTGTGTCATTTGATCATGTATGTGTGTCATGTGATCATGTATGCATGTCATGTGATCATGTAAGTGTGTCATGTGATCATGTATGTGTGTCATGTGATCATGTATGTGTGTCATGTGATCATGTAAGTGTGTCATATGATCATGTATGTGTGTCATGTGATCATGTAAGTGTGTCATATGATCATGTAAGTGTGTCATATGATCATGTATGTGTGTCATGTGATCATGTATGCGTGTCATGTGATCATGTAAGTGTGTCATATGATCATGTATGTGTGTCAAGTGATCATGTATGCGTGTCATGTGATCATGTAAGTGTGTCATGTGATCATGTATGTGTCATGTGATCATGTATGTGTGTCATATGATCATGTATGTGTGTCATGTGATCATGTATGTGTTTCATGTGATCATGTAAGTGTGTCATGTGATCATGTATGTGTGTCATGTGATCATGTATGTGTGTCATGTGATCATGTATCTGTGTCATGTGATCATGTAAGTGTGTCATATGATCATGTATGTGTGTCATGTGATCATGTAAGTGTGTCATATGATCATGTAAGTGTGTCATGTGATCATGTAAGTGTGTCATGTGATCATGTATGCGTGTCATGTGATCATGTAAGTGTGTCATTTGATCATGTATGTGTGTCATTTGATCATGTATGTGTGTCATGTGATCATGTATGTGTGTCATGTGATCATGTATGTGTGTCATGTGATCATGTATGTCTGTCATATGATCATGTATGTGTGTCATATGATCATTTATGCGTGTCATGTGATCATGTAAGTGTGTCATTTGATCATGTATGTGTGTCATGTGATCATGTATGTGTGTCATGTGATCATGTATGTGTGTCATATGATCATGTAAGTGTGTCATATGATCATGTATGTGTGTCATATGATCATGTATGCGTGTCATGTGATCATGTAAGTGTGTCATTTGATCATGTATGTGTGTCATTTGAACATGTATGTGTGTCATGTGATCATGTATGTGTGTCATGTGATCATGTATGTCTGTCATATGATCATGTATGTGTGTCATATGATCATGTATGTGTGTCATGTGATCATGTATGTGTGTCATGTGATCATGTATGTGTGTCATGTGATCATGTATGTGTGTCATGTGATCATGTATGTGTGTCATGTGATCATGTATGTCTGTCATATGATCATGTATGTGTGTCATATGATCATGTATGTGTGTCATGTGATCATGTATGTGTGTCATGTGATCATGTATGTGTGTCATGTGATCATGTATGTCTGTCATATGATCATGTATGTGTGTCATATGATCATTTATGCGTGTCATGTGATCATGTAAGTGTGTCATTTGATCATGTATGTGTGTCATGTGATCATGTATGTGTGTCATGTGATCATGTATGTGTGTCATGTGATCATGTATGTGTGTCATATGATCATGTAAGTGTGTCATATGATCATGTATGTGTGTCATGTGATCATGTATGCGTGTCATGTGATCATGTAAGTGTGTCATTTGATCATGTATGTGTGTCATTTGATCATGTATGTGTGTCATGTGATCATGTATGTGTGTCATGTGATCATGTATGTGTGTCATTTGATCATGTATGTGTGTCATGTGATCATGTAAGTGTGTCATTTGATCATGTATGCGTGTCATGTGATCATGTAAGTGTGTCATTTGATCATGTATGCGTGTCATGTGATCATGTAAGTGTGTCATTTGATCATGTATGCGTGTCATGTGATCATGTAAGTGTGTCATTTGATCATGTATGCTTGTCATGTGATCATGTAAGTGTGTCATGTGATCATGTATGTGTGTCATGTGATCATGTAAGTGTGTCATATGATCATGCATGTGTGTCATGTGATCATGTATGCGTGTCATGTGATCATGTAAGTGTGTCATTTGATCATGTACGTGTGTCATGTGATCATGTAAGTGTGTCATATGATCATGTATGTGTGTCATGTGATCATGTATGCGTGTCATGTGATCATGTAAGTGTGTCATGTGATCATGTATGTGTGTCATTTGATCATGTATGTGTGTCATGTGATCATGTAATCATGCATGTGTGTCATGTGATCATGTATGTGTGTCATGTGATCATGTAAGTGTGTCATGTGATCATGTATGTGTGTCATGTGATCATGTAAGTGTTTCATGTGATCATGTATGTGTGTCATGTGATCATGTAAGTGTGTCATGTGATCATGTAAATGTGTCATGTGATCATGTATGTGTGTCATGTGATCATGTAAGTGTGTCATGTGATCATGTAAGTGTGTCATGTGATCATGTAAGTGTGTCATGTGATCATGTATGTGTGTCATGTGATCATGTAAGTGTGTCATGTGATCATGTAAGTGTGTCATGTGATCATGTAAGTGTGTCATGTGATCATGTATGTGTGTCATGTGATCATGTATGCGTGTCATGTGATCATGTATGTGTGTCATGTGATCATGTATGTGTGTCATGTGATCATGTATGTGTGTCATGTGATCATGTATGCGTGTCATGTGATCATGTAAGTGTGTCATGGGATCATGTAAGTGTGTCATGTGATCATGTATGTGTGTCATGGGATCATGTAAGTGTGTCATGTGATCATGTAAGTGTGTCATTTGACAGTGTTTGTGTCATGTATTCATTGAACGAATCATGTGAAAAAGACGTCTACTAAAAATGTAATGTGCAAAAATAGAAACTAGTGTCAAAATGTCTTGCTGCTAAGGTAAGGTCAAAGGTCAACAAGGGTTACGGGAAGACGAAGCTCATCCCAGTGATTTGTGAAGTTGGAACATCCTTGACAGAAAGTCAGAGCTGACATGTTTTGTTAACTTCATCTTGAATCATGTGTTGTTGTTGCATCTGCTGAAGGAAACAAGCTCTGAAGTCACTGGAACAACAAGATCGATGGAGTGACAGACGTGAGTGAAGAAGTCACTGAGGAGCTCGTGTCGTCCTCACTGAAGTCACCTGGAAACATCTCTGTCCCTGAAGCATCCTCTTCATCATCTTCATCTTCATCTTCATCTTCATCTTCATCATCTTCATCTTCATCATCTTCATCTTCATTTTCATCACCTTCTTCATCTTCATCATCCTCATCATCATCTTCATCTGCATCATCTTCATCTTCATCTTCATCTTCATCATCACCTTCTTCATCTTCATCATCTTCATCTTCATCATCATCTTCATCTTCATCTCCTGCTCCACCTTCTACCAGCACTAACTTGAGACGACAGCTGCTCTGCGGCCGATAGAGAGACGTTTGTCTGCAGCGTCTCTCTGGACATAACTGTCTTCATCAGAGGAGATGCTGAGGTGTGTGATCAATGATGATCCAGTCATGTGTGGACGTCATGTCTACCTGAAGCCTGGAGAAGATCTCACACACACGCACACGCACACGCACACGCACACGCACACGCACACGCACACGCACACGCACACGCACACGCACACGCACACGCACACGCACACGCACACGCACACGCACACACTTCCTCTTCCTCTTCCTCTTCCTCCTCTTGAAATTTTAAAAATGTTGTTAAATAATTGATTTAAAATTCGATCAATAGCTCGGTGCTCTGTTGGTAAAGTTTAACATTTAAATATGGAAGTTAAATAATATGTTTGAATATTGGAATTAGAATCAATCAAAGTCTATGTGTATTTTTAAAATATTATATTTTTTAAATTCAATAAAAATATAAAGTTCAATATCAAAATAAATCATGCAGAAAAAATAAGTCAAGTAATGTAAGTGTGTCATGTGATCATGTAAGTGTGTCATGTGATCATGTAAGTGTGTCATGTGATCATGTAAGTGTGTCATGTGATCATGTAAGTGTGTCATGTGATCATGTATGTGTGTCATGTGATCATGTAAGTGTGTCATGTGATCATGTAAGTGTGTCATGTGATCATGTATGTGTGTCATGTGATCATGTAAGTGTGTCATGTGATCATGTATGTGTGTCATGTGATCATGTATGTGTGTCATGTGATCATGTATGCGTGTCATGTGATCATGTATGTGTGTCATGTGATCATGTATGTGTGTCATGTGATCATGTATGCGTTTCATGTGATCATGTAAGTGTGTCATGTGATCATGTATGTGTGTCATGTGATCATGTATGTGTGTCATGTGATCATGTATGCGTGTCATGTGATCATGTATGTGTGTCATGTGATCATGTATGTGTGTCATGTGATCATGTATGTGTGTCATGTGATCATGTATGTGTGTCATGTGATCATGTATGTGTGTCATGTGATCATGTATGCGTGTCATGTGATCATGTATGTGTGTCATGTGATCATGTATGTGTGTCATGTGATCATGTAAGTGTGTCATGTGATCATGTAAGTGTGTCATGTGATCATGTATGTGTGTCATGTGATCATGTATGTGTGTCATGTGATCATGTAAGTGTGTCATGTGATCATGTAAGTGTGTCATGTGATCATGTAAGTGTGTCATTTGATCATGTAAGTGTGTCATGTGATCATGTAAGTGTGTCATGTGATCATGTAAGTGTGTCGTGTGATCATGTATGTGTGTCATGTGATCATGCAAGAGTGTCATGTGATCATGTAAGTGTGTCATGTGATCATGTAAGTGTGTCATGTGATCATGCAAGTGTGTCATGTGATCATGTAAGTGTGTCATGTGATCATGTAAGTGTGTCATGTGACAGTGTTTGTGTGTCATGTATTCATTGAACTAATCATGTGAAAAAGACGTCTACTAAAAATGTAATGTGCAAAAATAGAAACTAGTGTCAAAATGCTGCTAAGGTAAGGTCAAAGGTCAACAAGGGTTACGGGAAGACGAAGCTCATCCCAGTGATTTGTGAAGTTGGAATGTTAACGTGTGTGAATGTTAAAGTTAATGTTGAATTTAAGTTAAAACTTTGTTTAAATGTTATTCTGATGACACTGGTTTCTCGTCACATTTCTCTGAGACTCGTGACAAGATCACGTCGTTTCTCTTGAACGTGGACCCGAGTAGAAACTAAAGACAATGTTGGACGTTGTTGGTCAGAAGGTCTTAATATAGTTCAAAGCTCCAGACGACATGTTGGGCTGCAGGGCAGCTTCATGGTGAGTCTTTTCCCAAAGCAGAGTGTCTCGGTCAACTACTGTCAGCGTCACAGCCGGAGCAGCCGCGCTGTCACACACACTCACACACAACCTTTATCACAGAGAGTGTGTGAGTGTGTGTGTGTGAGTGTGTGTGAGTGTGTGTGTGTGTGAGTGTGTTTGCCCCAAATCCTCAAGATCACCCGTTAAATCATCTTCCATAAGTTTCTAGGAAAGTTGATCTTAATGTTGCTCATGAATCATGATCATGAAATCTTTGTAATGTTGTGAAAACAAATCAGTCTAAATGATTTATAGTTAATAATACAATAAGAAAAAGGTAAACGTTACCAGAGGCACTAAAGTAGGATAAAGGATTAATTCTATCTTGATTCTGGATCAACTTATTATGATCTCGTTGCACAAAGAAGAAAGATATGATCTGACATCAGTTACAATGAGATTAATTCTGTGGATCTGCTCCAGACCAGGATCTATATATATGATCTATATGATCTATATGATCTATATGATCTCATCCTTTATCTCAGTCGTCAAATCAATATTTATTACACTACACTCTACACACTACACACTACACTCTACACACTACACACTACACACTACACACTACACACTCTAAAACATTCAACTAGAGCCTCTATAATTATAAATGTGTGATCATTAGTTTACATCATTTAACTGATTATCTTAGATTTTTTGTCATTTATACTTTTCCACAAACTAAACACAAACATATAGATACACGAAGAGTAACAAGATGTTATTTAAGGATAAAAGAAAAAAAATCAGTGACTCTGTGATCAATCGCAGTCTAGTTGAGGAACAAGAACAACAACAACTACAACAACTACAACAACAACAACAACATCAACAACAACAGCAGCAGCAACAACTACAACAACAACATCAACAACAACTACAACAACTACAACTACAACAACAACAACAACAACAACATCAACAGCAGCAGCAACAACTACAACAACAGCAACTACATCAACAGCAGCAGCAACAACTACAACAACAGCAACTACAACAACAGCAACTACAACAGCAGCAGCAGCAACAACATCAACAACAGCAGCAGCAACAACTACAACAACTACAACAACAGCAGCAGCAACAACTACAACAACAGCAGCAGCAACAACTACAACAACAGCAACTACATCAACAGCAGCAGCAACAACTACAACAACAGCAACTACAACAACAGCAACTACAACAGCAGCAGCAGCAACAACATCAACAACAGCAGCAGCAACAACTACAACAACTACAACAACAGCAGCAGCAACAACTACAACAACAGCAGCAGCAACAACTACAACAGCAACAACAACAACAACAACTACAACAACAGCAGCAGCAACAACTACAACAGCAACAACAACATCAAC
>NC_141828.1:3695024-3745024 GCF_982586985.1 Callionymus lyra
TGGCCGTCCTGTGCACTCGACGAGCTCACGTTCCAACGTGAAGAGAAGAAAAAGGTTGTTGGGCCTGATGAGTCGAGCCAGTCGTCCCTCAGACCGCGACGAGGAGGACGACTGGCTGCATGAGATTTCAGGAATATCCCCGGAGGTCGGGTGTCTTCGCTGTTAATGCTAAGCTATCATGTTGCGCCGTTTAGAGCCGGCGAGGTCTTAGTCCGTTCTTTCATAGTCGGGTCTGTCCACACAGATGAGGGACAGACCCGATCACTGTCTTTTATTGCCCTTTAAGGTACAGATGTCCACGAGACCAGCTCAATAAGCAGTGTTTACTCACTTCTGTGTGACACCGGTGGGTTTCATCACCTGACCAGGTAAGAATACGGAAACTCATTATGCTGAGGTTCACGTGGCTGTTTTTTCTCCCCTATAAGAGCGTCCGAGCACCATTACACACCGAGGGCTTCACCCCATCCTGGGATCCTACGGGGGCGCCTGATGACGGGACATGTGGTGACATGTTTGAGGACCCGGTTTCGAGATCAGGATCGCCAGTGAGCCGGTTCAACTATAAGCAGAAGTCTTAGGCTTAGTCAGCTGTGTTTACTTCACTTCCGTGTTGACATGCGCCGGTCTGACGGGGTTTGACAGCTGATGAGGTCATGAGACGTTTCTATGTTGACCGGAGGTTGTTCTACCCTCACAGAAATTCTGGCGTCACCTTTGGCGCATGATCTGTTCTGAAGTCACATCAGCTCTGGGTAAATTCCTCCACATTTTGGGTTTCGTCAGCTCCGGTGACACTAAGGAGTGCTCGGGAGGGTGAGGAGGGTGAAGAGGGTGAAGAGGGTGAAGAGGGTGAGGAGGGTGAAGAGGGTGAAGAGGGTGAAGAGGGTGAAGAGGGTGAAGAGGGTGAAGAGGGTGAAGAGGGTGAAGAGGGTGAGGAGGGTGAGGAGGGTGAAGAGGGTGAGGAGGGTGAAGAGGATGAAGAGGGTGAAGAAGGTGAGGAGGGTGAAGAGGGTGAAGAGGGTGAAGAGGGTGAAGAGGGTGAGGAGGGTGAAGAGGGTGAGGAGGGTGAAGAGGGTGAAGAGGGTGAAGAAGGTGAAGAGGGTGAAGAGGGTGAGGAGGGTGAGGAGGGTGAGGAGGGTGAAGAGGGTGAAGAGGGTGAGGAGGGTGAAGAGGGTGAGGAGGGTGAGGAGGGTGAAGAGGGTGAGGAGGGTGAAGAGGGTGAAGAGGGTGAGGAGGGTGAAGAGGGTGAAGAGGGTGAGGAGGGTGAAGAGGGTGAGGAGGGTGAAGAGGGTGAAGAGGGTGAAGAAGGTGAGGAGGGTGAGGAGGGTGAAGAGGGTGAAGAGGGTGAAGAGGGTGAGGAGGGTGAGGAGGGTGAGGAGGGTGAAGAGGGTGAAGAGGGTGAAGAGGGTGAAGAAGGTGAAGAGGGTGAGGAGGGTGAGGAGGGTGAAGAGGGTGAGGAGGGTGAGGAGGGTGAAGAGGGTGAAGAGGGTGAGGAGGGTGAGGAGGGTGAAGAGGGTGAGGAGGGTGAAGAGGGTGAAGAGGGTGAAGAGGGTGAAGAAGGTGAAGAGGGTGAAGAGGGTGAGGAGGGTGAAGAGGGTGAAGAGGGTGAAGAGGGTGAAGAGGGTGAGGAGGGTGAAGAGGGTGAGGAGGGTGAAGAGGGTGAAGAGGGTGAAGAGGGTGAAGAGGGTGAAGAGGGTGAGGAGGGTGAAGAGGGTGAAGAGGGTGAGGAGGGTGAAGAGGGTGAAGAGGGTGAGGAGGGTGAAGAGGGTGAGGAGGGTGAAGAGGGTGAGGAGGGTGAAGAGGGTGAAGAGGGTGAGGAGGGTGAAGAGGGTGAAGAGGGTGAAGAGGGTGAGGAGGGTGAAGAGGGTGAAGAGGGTGAAGAGGGTGAGGAGGGTGAAGAGGGTGAAGAGGGTGAGGAGGGTGAAGAGGGTGAAGAGGGTGAGGAGGGTGAAGAGGGTGAAGAGGGTGAAGAGGGTGAGGAGGGTGAAGAGGGTGAAGAGGGTGAGGAGGGTGAAGAGGGTGAAGAGGGTGAAGAGGGTGAAGAGGGTGAGGAGGGTGAAGAGGGTGAGGAGGGTGAGGAGGGTGAAGAGGGTGAAGAGGGTGAAGAGGGTGAAGAGGGTGAAGAGGGTGAGGAGGGTGAAGAGGGTGAGGAGGGTGAAGAGGGTGAGGAGGGTGAGGAGGGTGAAGAGGGTGAAGAGGGTGAAGAGGGTGAAGAGGGTGAAGAGGGTGAAGAGGGTGAGGAGGGTGAAGAGGGTGAAGAGGGTGAAGAGGGTGAAGAGGGTGAAGAGGGTGAGGAGGGTGAAGAGGGTGAGGAGGGTGAAGAGGGTGAGGAGGGTGAAGAGGGTGAGGAGGGTGAAGAGGGTGAGGAGGGTGAAGAGGGTGAAGAGGGTGAAGAGGGTGAGGAGGGTGAAGAGGGTGAGGAGGGTGAAGAGGGTGAGGAGGGTGAAGAGGGTGAAGAGGGTGAAGAGGGTGAGGAGGGTGAAGAGGGTGAGGAGGGTGAAGAGGGTGAAGAGGGTGAGGAGGGTGAAGAGGGTGAAGAGGGTGAGGAGGGTGAAGAGGGTGAAGAGGGTGAAGAGGGTGAAGAGGGTGAAGAGGGTGAGGAGGGTGAAGAGGGTGAGGAGGGTGAAGAGGGTGAAGAGGGTGAAGAGAGTGAAGAGGGTGAAGAGGGTGAGTGTATGGAGGACAAGCCTTCAGCTGGAGACAGATCGTCACCTGCTCTCTCTCAGAGCTCAGCATGTGCCGGCGTGTGGAAGGTAGTAGCAGACAGACTGTCACAGGGGAGTCCAGGACGGATGGGTCCGTCCGAGGCGTGGCTGCCAAGATGTGGTCTTGGTTCGGTCACACGGTTACGGACCTCTACGCCAACAAGGGGAACTTGAGTTGGCTGGTCGGCTACTGTAGGTCTTCCCTCCTCCGCGGCGATTCGTCCCCTTGGTTCGGGGAGCGAAGAGGGGGCTCCTCACACAGTTTCCTGACACTTTCAAGGTTCTCAGAGCTGCTGTCAGGAGCTATAAAAGATGTTTCAACCTGTGTTGAGTGAAAAATGTTAATCTAAGTAAATAAAGTGTTGTTACCTGGTGTGTAGTTGAGACTTTCAACATGTCAAAGTCCAAAAATTAAATTAGCTAAATGTTTAAATCGTCTCATTGACCGTATGTTGTTCTTTAAGTCATGTGACGTTTGCGCCTTGGCAGAGGTATGCAGCGTCTGAGTGCTTATTTAATCCAGGTTTGTACTTGTTTGCTAAGAGAAAGAACTTGAATAGACTTGACAACATGAGCCTCACATGTGTCACGTCTGAAGGAGGCGACACGGGTGGCAGACGACCACGGGCCGGGGGGCGGAGCCAGGACCCGTCAGGACCCGTCAGGACCCGTCAGGCTGCACAGGAGCCCTTTGGCCCGGTCAGGGGTAGACAACCATCTGACAACTCCCCACCTGCTTGACCTTTCGCTTGATTGACCCCCTGCAGGGGACAATCACCTCGTAGCAGCAGCCCTATGGGAGACGTCAAAGACACAAAACACAGACACACACAAACACACACAGACAAACACAAACACACACACAGAAACAGACACACACACACAGACACACACAGACACAGACACACACACAGACACACACAAACACAGACACACACAAACACACACACACAGACACACACACACAGACACACAGAAACACACAGACACACACAGACACAGACACACACAAACACACACACACAGACACACACACACAGACACACACAGACACAGACACACAGACACAGACACACACAAACACAGACACACACAGACACACACAAACACACAGACACACACAGACACACACAAACACAGACACACACAGACACACACACAGACACACACAGAAACACACAGACACACAAACACACACACACAGACACACAAACACACACAGACACACACACACACACAGACACACAAACACACACTCACACACAGACACACACACACACACAAACACACAGACACACACACACAGACACACAAACACACACTCACACACAGACACACACAGACACACACACACACACACACAGAGACACACACACACACACATAGACACACAAACACACACACACACACACAGACACACACACACACACACAGACACACACAGACACACAAACACAAACACAAACACAAACACACACACACTGACATGAGAAGACATGGACACAACATGAGATGAAGACACGGAAGAAGAGATTTAATGATTCAATTCATTCAAGAAGATCTTCTCTGAAGAGGAAACTATCGTCACTCTGAGCTCAACCAGGACTTCAATGTATTTTTGTTTCACTGAAAATGTTATTTTAATTTTATTTTAATTCCGATGATCATATTCTTCTCATTGTATTCCAGCTTTATATTTATTATTATTTTAAGTATTTAATATTTGGTCAAGAAATATTTTGTTTTTCTGCTTATAACCTTATATATGTATTGTTTAAAGAATATGTGAACAAACTGTTTAATGCTTTTTTTATATATATATTTCATAGTATTTCTACAAGCTTCACTGCAATGAATTTCAACACATTTCTAAAAAACAAACTTTAGCAGCATGAGTTTGTACATTAAAACATTAATGGAAGAATGAATGAAATACATAGAAACACTTTATGCTAAATATGTACGAAAACATAAACATAATATACATTATTACTATCATCGTTGGTCACGTGTCCTCTTCCATAATGACGTATGTCAGTCAATGTTCTCACTGGTTGTGTTTTGATTGACGAGATAAACATAAACATAAACATAAACATAACAAACAAACATAACAAACACAACAAACCTATGAACGCTTGTTTGTTCTTCAAACGATTCTCGAGTCACTGTCGCTTTAACTGACGATGACGTCACCGCGCGTCCATGATGGCGGAACAACAGTGACGTCACCGCGCGTCCATGATGGCGGAACAACAGTGACGTCGGTAAAACGTGTGTCTCGTTACATTCGTTGATCTCGTGCAGTTTAAACTTAATTCGGTGTTTGTCGTGAACGTGAAAGAAAGTCAATCTTTTCTTCTCTTCAGGTTCGTTTCTGCTCGAGAATGAATCCAAACACGAGAAGAAAACTTCCTGCTTCTCTCAGAACCTTCCTGACGGACATCAGTCCGAGGCTGGACTGGAGGTCAGAACCAGATCCGGGAGACGGGATCCCTGACCCTGGACCGGAAGAGTTACTCAGTCCAGCGCGGAGGTCAGAGGTCACGGGTCGGATGTGCATGTTGTGTTCGTGCCAGGTGTGGAGATACACCTGTCCTCGCTGCGACCTGCAGTACTGCGGCCTCACCTGTTACCAGAGCCCGGGACACGCCTCCTGCTCAGAGGACTTCTACAAGGAGTCGGTGCTGCAGGAGCTGAAGGTCACGGGAGCGTCGGAGGCCGGAGGCAGGAGGAGGATGCAGGAGATCCTCGTGGGACTCAGGCAGGAGGCGCGAGGAGCAGATGGAGGGATGAGGGCTTTGCTGCAGGAGGCCGGGCTGCTGCAGGACGACCGAGGAGACGCAGAAGAGAAGGTCCAGGCTGTGGACCTTCTGACCAGGTTAGCAGAAATCCAGGAGTCTGACCAGGAGAGCGACTCCGAGATCCAGGAAATCTTGAGGAAGCTGGAAGGTCTCGGAGGAGAGAGTGAGGAAGAAGAGGAAGATCTGCCGACACATGACGTGGACCAACTGTCTGAGGAGCAGCTCTGGGATCTTCTCAAAGACAAGGAGAAGGAGAAGTTCCTGGGTCTGCTTCGCGGTGGAGCCATCGGGGGGCTGGTGCCCGTCTGGCTGCCCTGGTGGGAGGAGCACGAGAGCCCAGACACCCTGGTGCAGGTTCTTGAGGACGACTTGAGTGGAACATCTGGAGGGTCAAAGGTCACGCAAAAGAAGGGCAACAATAGGAAAGAAAGTGCCATCAAAGATGAAAATCTGCCTCCCATTTCTCCGGAGATCCCTCAGCTCAGCTCCTTGTGTTCCAGTCCATCTCCGCTGCTGGGCTTCAGCCTGGTCAACGTCATCTTCTGCTACACCTTCAGCCTCGTCAGGGTCAACGGAGACACAGAGTCTCTCCAGCTGGACTTCATAGACATGATGCTGTCGGTGTCTGAGGCCTTCAGCTCCAGCAGGGTCTTCTGCTCGGTGCAAGAAGCTCTGGCATGTGGAGAGCTGCAGCTCTCGGCGGGGGGTCACCTGGAGGACTCGTCTGCGGTGGTCCGAGCCGTGGAGGCTGCTGCTCACGTCCTGACCGGCAGAGACGGGACCACCGGCTACTGCCTCGCGGCTCTGAGTCACCTGCGCCGCGAGTTCATGGAGGCCAGGAGTCTCCTGCCCCGACACCAGCGCCCGACCAGACGCAGGTACTTCCTGGGAGAGAAGAAGTGTGAGTTCCTCCAGGCCTGGGTGCTGGAACACTCCAGGGGGGTCGCTTCTCTGGCCCTGGAGCTGTGGCTGGACCACCGCAGGAGGTCGGAGGAGGTGAACCAGATGAACCAGTCGAGGTCAGAGGTGGAGAAGTTCTTAAAGAACGTGACCAGAGCAGGAAAGACTTTAGTTGAAGAAGTTCACGAGTGAACATTTCTACACAAGCATCTTGAATTCTTACGTAATAAACACACTTTTAGAAACTGTTTGTTTCTTTTTTACTTCGATCCATGTTTTTCTACAACAATCTTTTATTTTATTTAAAAAACTAATGACTTGATCTGCAAGAGAATCAAACGCTGTATTATTACTGTCCAGGATTGTTTATATGTTTATATTACTCCCTCTTGTAAACCTTTATCTTTTTGAACTAATTTGACCATCATTTTGATTGTTTAAGTGCTTTGTGACCCTGGTCTAGAAGAGCTCTTTAAATATAAATGACTTCGTTACATAATGGAAGTTTCTCCTGCAGTATTATCTTTTATTAACAAAAACAAGGTTTTGCAACATATTTACTAATAAAGAGCAGGTTCAGATCCACGTGAGGGCCACAGGTAATCTCGCGCAGTTATGACGTAACTGTACGAGAAGAAGAAGAAATCCCGCGGTATCTGCTGAAAACCCGTCACGTGGTGCGGAAGTCCTTCTACGCCTGCGACAGAAAACATGGCCGCGCTCCTGAGGTCCGCTCGGCGACTTAAGTTTTCGCCTTCAGGCTCGCTTCGTGTCAATGGGACGAACAGAACCGGACCTTCACTCCGTCGACTGTTCGGCGGCGAACTTTGCTACAGAAGAACCGGCACCTGTCCACAAACGGTCTCGCTCCAGGGCAGTGTGTTCAGGTGAGCTGCCGGTGCTAGCCTGTGCTAGCCGGTGTTGCTAACACACACATGTCATTGAGCCCGGATGACCTCAGTGTGTTTATGCTTTAAATACATTCTTTCTTTTAATCCTTGTTCCACATGATGCTGCTGCAGGTAGTTAATAGATTCCTGCTCCTGGGGTAAAAACTCTTGCTTTTTTACCGTTTGAAATACAAATTGATGCTATTTCCTGGGAGTTAGTTTAAAAAGTACAATCTAATGCCCGATTCTCACGTGACCAGTATGACCTGTTGACCTCTGGTCAGCTGTAGTAATTGCGGAGAATGTCTGAGTTTTAATCCCGTGTGAATGCGTCATGTCATTGGTCATGTAATAACACACGACCTGATGTAATTCAACAAACATACACGTCAGGTGATGAAACTAATCCTGTGAGAATCCAAATGTCTGTTTGTAATTGTGAATGAAGCATATAAACCACTGTCACAGACTTCTACACACTCGCCATTGTGTTAATATCTACTTCCGCTGTTTTATTTTGAAGAGGTTGAAAAGGAAGTAGATGGAGTTTGTTGTTGTTGAGGAAAGAAACGCTGCACAGATACAAACTCAGTGGCTTCTCTGCCAATTATTATTATTATTCCTCAATCCTTTCTCTTTATTTCTTTCTTCTTGCTTGCTTCCAGGAGTGTACGTTCACGTGAGAGCTTTCATCCAATCATATCTGAGCAGCCGGTCACATGTTACCCGAGGCCTTCACTCGTTTCAGAAGTGGCCCTTCTCCATTGAAATCAATGGAGTGTGTGTGTCGTCGCCATGGAAACCACAGATTGTAGGAGAGATATTTTGATATAATGCACTGATGTTCATTTAATGATAAACATCTTATTGACCTATAACGGCACACGCTCAGATCCCTGTGGTGTGTAAAGAAGTCGTTATTGGGCAGTGGATTCATTCAATCGTGCGTCACTGAAGGTTTATGGGTGAAATGCACGGCTCGCCACTGTAAACGACTTAAGTTCCAGCCTTGTTGTTTCCTGCACGAATACACTCGGTTACACTACTGTAACCGTGTCGTTCTGTAAGAATAATGTTGGGGCACATTTATGTGCAGCTCTCGCTGGTGAGAAACCAAAGAAAATAAACGCTTGTCCACTTTATCTACTCAAAGAATGTTTGGTTACACTGACTTTCTCTTTCAGTAACTGCTGTTTACATCTGTATCTCTAGGTAGTGTCAGTAAAAATGACTCTTTTACAGACGTCACTTATCCCGTATGAATGCACTTGAAACGGAGGTCATTTACAAAACACCAGCTAATACTTATTCTGTGCTAATGGGGCTTAAGAAGAGACGAGGACAATCTTCAACTTCAGTCTTTCATTCCAACTTCAAAATAAAATATATTATGCTCAATTTTAAGAATTGCACAGTTTCCACCGCGGTGGCGTCGGCGTCTACGGCGAGCCTCTGGCCGGGCTGTCATGGGCGTCGCCTCCAGGCTCGCTCTCGACGCTCTCCCGTGTCGCCTCTTGGAACCGGGGAATATCGATAAATTGATCTATGAACCCAGGAAAAATGGGGTGTAAAGACCCTATTTTTGAAAAAGAACAGGAGCCACTGTTCCTTCCTTCAGGCTGAACACGGCAACTGTTTGGTTTCAGGATCATCTGCTTAAAGTAAAAGCCCGCAAGACGATATCTAATGTATCTATCTCTCTGTCATCGAGGAAAGTTTATTATATATATATATATATTTTTGGTGTGTTATTGACTGAAACTCTTTCCCCTCTGCCTGCTGATGGCAGTCGTTATGGTCTGTATACGGCCGGATGCTTCCGTAACTTTGCCACGGCCAAAAGATCCGCGGAGAAGGACACTGTGTTTCTGCCGTCCAAGCACACCAGTCTCCATGAATGGACACAAGCGAAGCTGGAAGTCTCTCCGAAGGATGGTCCTGTTACTAAACGCTCTCTGCTTGAAGTCCTGCAGAACATGCGCGAAACGGGTACGTTTGATTTTCAAAGCAGGATCATTTTGTAGAAATTGTATTGCTTTGAGTTTAACATGATGGTAGAGGCTGTAGCCAACGCCAGCTGTTTTGGGGCAGGATGCTGGGGACACTCTGGAAAGCCATCCTGTAGAGAGCTAATGTGCATTTAAAAAGATGTTTAAAGTGTTGTAGGAAGCTAATTGTGATCATTACAAAAAGGCATTTAAAAGTAAATAAATGACTTCTGTCCAATATGACCTCAAACCTGTTTAACTTTGTCTTCAGGTAATTGCGATGAAGATAAAGTCCTGCTGTTGCTGCGCAGGTGTAAAATGCTGATGTATGTTACGCAGACGGAGCGTACAGAATTTACTCAGCATATTTGGGATCAGCTGAAGGAGATCGGTAATGAAACCTGCTTCCATATTTGAAACATCAGGTTCTTTTGCATTGATCGTTTGAATATTAAAGTTTTTCAGTGAATCGTCAGAATATTCAATGGTTGGTTGAGAACTATTGGTTGAATTTAACATTTAAAATGTTTTCAACAATTGAAGTCTTTAATTTATGTGTTAAATTTGTTTAAAAAAATATTATTTAAAACAAATTATTATTTACAAAATGAACATTTATTGTTTTTTTACACAATTGTCTGCATGTCACTGAGAAGTTTGGAACTTTTTGTCTGGCGTCACTATTGCATTGATATATTGAGTTTAAAAGGCAACGATTAAAAAATGACAGAATTTAGAAAATATATTGACATTCAGGAAATTGGATATTAACTGTGTAAAAAATGATTTGATTTTTGTTTTTTTTAATGCTTTATTCCGAACACGTGTAGGTCCATAAGAATAGAAAAAAACAATGAGATTAGAGAAACAAGGAGTCAAACAATAATGATATGAACATATGTACGAAAGAAGTAGCTGATCTTAATAAGACTTACCTCTTCTCAACAACAGCAAACTGTTCTTTCTTTTTTTTACATTATACATATTTACAACATGGAAATTAAACAGTTAACAAATAATACATAAATCAAAAATACCCGATTGTTAACAACCTTCTTCTTCCCTGTACCTCGTGAAAAATATATTAAGGGCAAATTAAACCTTTAATAAACACATTATTTAATTAAATGATTAAAAAAAACAAAAAAACATTTCAAATAAACAATTTCCCGAAGGAGACCTCCTGAGGGATCAATAAAGTTCTACCTTACCTTCAATGCAATACAATATGCTTCTGTAAATATCACATTTGATGGTCTTAATGATTTGATATTTTCCTGCTTGACCTCATGATTCTCTCAGGAGTTAAGTTTGGTGTGAGCCACTACAATGCTCTGCTCAAGGTCTACCTGCAGAACAAGTTCAGGTTCTCACCCACTGACATCTTGGCCGAAATGAAAGAAGCTAATGTCCAGCCCAACGAAGTGAGTCACGGATCTAGTGGAGACACAGTAATGTTGCAGATGACCTGAAGAACTCGTAGGAATCTGAGTTTGTTCACTTGTGTTTGAAGCTGACGTACCAGAGATTCATCAACGCCTACTGCCAAGAGGGAAATATTGAAGGCTCAAGGTGAATCTCAATGGGTTTACCTCACCACACATTTATTACAAAACCATTAAGTCTTTTGATTTCCTTTCAGAACTATCCTGGATCTCATGAAGAGTGACAATCTTCCCATCAATGAAGTCGTTTTCAGCTCGCTGGTCACCGGACATGCACGTGCAGGGTCAGTTGCAGCTTTTGTTTTTGAGATTGATGTGTCCAATGTGTCCCATCTGTCCTCCACACAGCAACATTGAGAGTGCGAAGGAGGTCCTGACGGTGATGAAGGAAGCAGGAATTGAACCAAGCGCTCCAACTTATTCGGCTCTGCTCAATGCCTATGCTGAGGCGGGAGACATTGCCAACATAAAAGAGGTGCGTAAATAAAACGGCGAGTCCGCTTCGTGATCGACTTCCCTCTTGTCTTCTCCCTGTCCTTCAGACTCAGGCAGCTGCAGAAAGAGCAAATTGTATTCTCAGTAACATGCATCTGATGCATGTGATCTCCACACTGGACTCCTCGGGGCATCAGGAACATATTCCTCATATCTTGAAGGGCCTCACTTTCAAGTGGAAATACGATTTTAAAGGTTTGTTTATCACGGAAATGTTTGACCTTCGCTTGCGATGCAGAGAAATAAAATGGAATTTACTGAACAACCATCAAAAAATCTAGGATTGTCTTAAAGAAGTTACAAACTCACACCAGAGGCTCTAATGGGGAACATGAAGGTGCTTTTTTGTTTTCATTCTTATTCTCTCTGTGTTAGTCCTTCCTAACACTTTTCCTCCTTTAACATCTCTGTTATATCTGTCTTATTGGAAGTCTCTGCATCCATGCATCAATTATCCAAATGTCCTTTAGCTTAGCTCAAACACTGTTTGTAGGTCACAACAAACAACCGAGCCTTTTCTTTGAAAAATGTTTTTTAATATTTATATTATTAAACCTAATGACTGTTTTGTAAATGTATATTTTGATCATCATGAAATCTTGATTAAATCTCAAAACATGATGATTTATGTTTAGTTTTGTAAAATGACTTTCATTGGTAGAAATAAATCATTTAAAAATAGTAGCTTCTACACTTTACTTATAAAACATTTATTGACTGGAATCCGGAACTTAAACGTCCAAGTTTAAAAGTTAAACATAATTTGTCGATGGATGTTGATGTTCCTATTTAATAATTTCCCCACGTTGAAGCTTCCGTTTTATTTCTCCCTCCAGATGTTATAAATTTTATTTCCAAGATTATCTTTCATAACCAGGAAGACACTGCTTTTGCCATCCAGATGTCTATGCCTCATAAAAATCAAGAACTACGGCCTTTAGTGAACCAAGGCGGCATCTTCCTCCGGCTCTGTGTCCATAGTAACACGGTATGTAAGGAAATAAAGTCCAAATGTGGGAAATTGAAAGGTATGTGTTAGGTTTTTATGATTGGGTGATGTTGGTGCTATACTTTCTTAATTTCTGTGATTGATGGTAAATTCACTTACACATCTGAAAAATCCAATCATCTTTTCCTTTCCCTGCAGCCGCCCGACAAGATCCTGCGCTACTGCAAAGAGCTTCTGGATACCAAACGTCACCTAAATCCCCACATCTATGCTCTCCGAACAGCTCTCAAGTTAAATAAAAGGGGTACATATCACACAACAAAACTCTTCAAAGCTTTTCTCGTACATTTATTGAGTGTATTTATGCAGGTTTGGCATTTGATTTGATGAAGGCCATGAAGGATCTGGGTCAACCCATCAAGCCGCACTATTTCTGGCCCCTGATGACTGCATTTGCCAACAAAAAAGACAAGGCTGGTATGAACTCGCATGGTTGAAACCATTCCTCTTTTCAATAACCTCACCTTTCACCCCTAATTATGGAATCATTCCTCAGCAATATTTCTGCTTTACTATCACTCTTGCCAAAGCTACCGTTGAAAAATGTTTACGTTTAAGTCTTGTATAAATAGTTGAGCCCCGAGAAGTTCTCGATTTACACACCTTTATGAGCTGAGAAATATGAGTAAAAGCTATACTACAAATTAAGATGTAGTGAAAATATAACTAGCCAGTTTGATGCATGAACTTCATTTACACACATGTTGGTGTCGTCACACACGGATCCTGCACTAGTAACAATTTTCATCGTCTTATGTTGAAATGAACATTGACTCGTGTGCATGCTTTTAGTTACAAACCTGTTTTTATTGCAAGATTTTAAGGTGTTGCTGTTTCCTATTTTTATCGAGCAGACAATGACTTCCGCCTGCTTTTTGCTTTTTATGCCGGAAAGAGCTTTTAAGGAGCGTTCTCCTTAAATATTGATGCTCGGCTGAGTGGTCCAACTGGGACAGATTTCACTGGACTAGTGCAGTCAAGGGCAAAGAGGCCTGATCGCTGCATGAGAGCGTTTGAGCAACCAAAAAGAAAATGCGCACCAAAGAACACACTTGTCTCTCCCAACAGTCCCCGGCAAAGTGTTGAAGTCAAAACTTTCTGGTTCGACCACTTCTAACGGATGAGATCCAGACCTACACTTACCTGTACCTGAGAGATGAACTTGAAGCGATGGTTCACCCACTTCACAAATGTTCTACTCATGACTAGTGTGGATTATTTTCAGTCATTTCTTCTTTTCAGTGACAAAATGTTATTTAAAAAAATATATTTTAATGTAGCGACTGGAGCTCGGTTGTCTTCGTCCAAAAACATCCAAACACTTTCATACTGCTGGTGCGTTAAATACAATATTTACAAACATTTACGAGAGTACTTCCTGCCTGTGTAGAACTTTAAAACTTCTGCTACAAACAATCCTTCATGTTTACGCTTCAATCCAAGAGCGACGTTACAGACGAGCAGGTTGGATGATTTTAAGTGTCTTTGGTTGAACGGAGCACATCACAGGACTGTCATCACCGACTATCGCTCTAAAAAGATCGGATAAATAATCTCATTAGTCGAGAAGAAAGTGAGTGAAGTATTAATTTAGGGTGAACTATAACTTGGGTGAGACTTCTAGTTGCCTCGGATGGGAATGTTTTCTTTCCCTATAATTAGTTAATTTCAATTAAACTACCACTTTAATTTGCTTAACATTTAACTCTCGAGTTACACACATGAATAAAACTCACAATCTTTGATGGATTGAAAGATTTCTGTAGATTTTATTGTTTATAACATTTGTGACGTATCGATACATTTAGAATATCAGCTTGTAAAAATACTGCCTTTAGTTCTTATTCACTTACAAAACATTGTGTTATTGCATTTTAAAACATTAGCAAAGAAGTAGTGCCGTACAATATTGGTGGCTGAGAATGAACTAATAACATGTATCAAACATGTAAAGACCCAACATTGGAGGGAAAGAGCTCTTCAACTTGACAGTAGTGTGGAATGATCTCCGTGACACATGACAAACATTTGTTGGAGACTTGTCAAAATTCACAAGTCATTAGCAAATGCACCTTGTCAAGTGTCTTCAGTTTGGCTTTTAAGTGCTTCATCTGAGCGCCTCGTCTCTTTGGGGTTTTTAGAGCAATTAATAAATGATGCATTTTCACCCTGTCGGCTAATTGACAACATCTGAGCTGGCAGCGAGAGAAAACTGGTTAGACCATTGTGTGGTCAGGACGGATTCCTGGGGTGTGTTCCCGCCTGGCTTGGCAGCAGCAACGGAAGACGAGTTTAGATGTGCACAACTACACAAAGTGGACGTGTAAGAAGAGGGAGAAACACAAGGAAGGAAAGTGAAGAAAGTTCTCTTTAGCACACATTTGCAGGTTTCTGATGGTGTTGGTCTGGACGCTCATGAATAATGGAGCTTTTTTTTTCTTCCGCTGATCTCACACACTCGTGGGCTGCAGGAGGTGTGTGTGTTTGCGAGGGAAAGGAGGAGGCAGTGGCATTTCGGGGGGCAGTGCAGGTGATGTGACTGATGCAGAGTGACTTGATTTCATGTAAATGCAAGCGCTCTGAGGGAATTCACTTTGGATTACGCGCCCCACTGTGCACTGCCCATGAAATATTAAGCGGCGTGTCACTTTTTGTCCACAGGTGTCACTAGCGGGCAGAGAGGCCTGAGCCTCGGAATTGCAGGGGCGCGATGGGGAGGAATGTTTGGATGAGGTGTGGATTTGGGTGGTTTAGCGGAAGCATATGCCGGGTCAAACTTCCCACCTGCCGCGAGCTCCCCTCGTCAGCCGTCCGACTCGGCTGCTCCTCATGGCTCCTCATGGCTCCTCGTGGCTCCTCATGGCTCCTCATGCCTCCTCATGGCTCCTCATGCCTCCTCATGGCTCCTCGTGGCTCCTCGTGGCTCCTCGTGGCTCCTCATGGCTCCTCATGGCTCCTCATGGCTCCTCATGGCTCCTCATGGCTCCTCGTGGCTCCTCATGGCTCCTCATGGCTCCTCATGGCTCCTCATGGCTGCTCATGGCTCCTCATGGCTCCTGACACGCCGGAGGAGCGAGAAGTTTGTTCTTCTCTTGGGTGTTTTAGGTGATGATGGTTCCTCATGGTCACCTCGTCGGGAGGAGCAGCGTCTCGCTCACTGACTGATGCATTCGTTTGCTGTTTCAAACTTGTTATCGAGGATCATAATTGCATATCATGGCTGTGAGTATCGACGTGGGACCCCAGCGAGGGTCTCTGGGCCAGTACTGGTCATTTGTTACTGGTCTGCACAGAGACGATGATAATTGGCTTAAATGAATTGTTACTGAATTATTCTGAAATGTGTCTGAAACTGATGGTATTTTCTCTGGAGTTACATGAGTCTGTGACTCTTGACACGTCAAGACACTCGTTTCAGTCAAATCTACTCCGAAAATAAAATAAACTAGTGAAAAAACACAACTCTATGATGTATTTTGAGTGTTTATCTGAAGTTCGGTCTGTGGTCCCGTGACGTAAATGAATGAGAACTTTCATGTGTTAATGAGCTTCATAACATGTTCACGCTTGAAGAATAATATCCATGATGATGTTCTTTGGTAATAGAATGATTTGGTTAATTGATATTTGAAACATCTTTGGAAGAGGATCATTAATCTATTGTTCTACATCAGAACATGTTTATAAAATATAAATACAAAAGGATCATTATTGTAGATTTTGAGGCAGGAGCTGCTGCTTGCCTTGTGATGCTCTGAGGTGTTTTGTTTCTCGTTTCTAAATCATGTTCCTCGGCTGGTTTGTTGTCCAGTGATCTTTGAACAAGTCTCTAAATGAGTTTGAATGTTGGTCACAAGTGTGATTTCAAAGATTTGGCTCCTAAATCTGGCTCTGCCTCGCAGCCATTAAAGTCCACCTTGAGAGTCATGGATGCAGAGATGAAGAGACAGATGGTGTGAGAGGAGGAATAAAAAGAGAAGTGACAGGTACTCATGTCCAACGATGGGAGGAGATGACAGCAACCGGTTCACCCCTCTCCTCTTTTCCTCTCTTTTCTCAATCTGCACTCCTCCTCTGTGACAGTTAACCTGCAGACATGAATCTGATGATGATATCTTGTGACCACTGCCATCTTCTACTCACTGCTGCGACATATTTGATGCCAGTCTTCGTGCTGACCATCGTATAGAAGGATCCACTTCCTGTTTCAAGTACGTTCTTTGGTTAAAGTTGTTGGAACAGCAGTTGGATTATTGAACGATGTGAGAGCAAAGGTTTAACTCAACTTCACTCACTTTCTACTTTCATGTCGACTAATGGCTTATTTAATCTGTTCTTGTGGACAAACATGTTAATGTAGCGACTGGAGCTCAGTTCATCTTTGGCCAAAATACACTTAACATCTAAACGCCTCCATACTGCTCGTCTGTCTCCACTTATCTTAACATCTAAACGCCTCCATACTGCTCGTCTGTCTCCACTTATCTTAACATCTAAACGCCTCCATACTGCTCGTCTGTCTCCACTTATCTTAACTTCGGCCACAAACGAGCATAAAATAAAGACATATTTAATTTATTTCTGATTAATTCTTCTCATGTGGACCTTCAGTGCAAGAGCGACGCTAAAGATGAGTTAAGTGTTAAATGTTAAGTGTCTCTTTGGACGAAGATGTCAAGTCGCTACATTAAAATGAACAAACATTTTTGTCTCTGAATGGAACAAATAAAAAATTGGACGACATGAGCAGATCTTGGGTGAACGCGTGAATAATGGTGTTAAAGAAAGGCCTATGAAAACATTTTCAGCTTGAATTTGATCTTGAATTTAAAGAGTTTACATTTGCTGAGACGACCTTGTTGTGAATGTTTTGGTCATTTTATTGTTGAAGAAACGTCGTACAAGTTGACTTGCAAAAAGAAAAGTGCTGATGACGCTCCGGTCACTCAAAAGGCTCCAGGAAAATGCAGACTTGTGCATTTATACCTCCGTCTCTCCATTCACTTGTTTTCTGTGTGTCTGGTCCAGCGTGAGATTGATGATGGATTATTTAGCAGCAGAACAGGTGCGTCTTCTCTTCGTTCATAAAAAAAGCGGATCTGAAAGTGAACGGGGGTCAGAATGGACGCCAGACAGACGAGAAGTCCATTGAGAAGCAGAAGGATCGTCGTCCTGAAAGCAGGATGGATGGATGGATGGCGAGCGAGGAGGTGAATGACTGATGTGGACCGAGAGGAGAGCTGCACAGATGGAGTGGTTTAGGTAGTCATACCTGGGCCACAGGTTTTAATGGCGTATAAAAGCCCAGGACTCATCTTTAATGCAGCAGCAGTGAGAGAGCACCAGGTGAACACATGTCCCAGGAGGAGCAGCAACACTGAGCCTGGACGGATCTGCATGTGTGTTTGTACAGCCCGAGTGCAGCGTAAATACACAACGCTGAGGTGTGTCCAGGAAGCACTTTCAGCTAGTTTTAGAGACTGACCACTGCGCTCGTATTTAGCACGGAAGCATGGACGCTTCCTCAACCTGCACAGCAACACGGACCACCATTGATCTGGCGTCCCTGGTTCAGACCCGCGTCCTTCATGGCCACCAGACATATGCAAAGTGCCGGCAAACTCTCCGGCAGAGAAGCTGTTCCATATGCATGCGTCTCCAGCTGCCCTCGGGCCGGACCCAAGGCTCTGCTGGAGAGCAGGGTGATGGTGCAAGAGTCCACTCCTGGGCAAGTGAGTGTTTATGTGGACTCACTAGTCCGAGGTACAGCAGACATTTGCATATTTTCCTGATGCAGAGTCAGTCCAGCGGAGGAGAAGGATTAACACGAGTGCTTCTGAAACATCTTTAAAGGAAGAATAAAAACCAGATGAAGAGAAACTTGTTTCATCATGTTTTTATTGTCGTTTGACATTTGTTCTGTGTAATAAAGTCTTTACATCAGACCACCAGTTAAACCCATCTTTTATTTCTGTCCGTTACGTTTTATTTACATGTTCAACTTAAATTAAGAACTTTAGCAAATTGTATTTTAAGGGTGTTTTCCTGTTATTTGTTCGAGGTTAAGAAATATAGAAAATGTGTACGTACATCATTTTAATGTTAAAATAAAATACATTTTATCTATTTATATATTTACATTTATAACGTCATGGCATAATGATTACTAATACTTTAATTCTTATGCTTGATATATAGATGTATGTCATCATGGCGGGGTCTCGGTGTGTCTCGGGATGAACGGCGGAACAATGAGTCGAAGAACATGTTCTCTTCTCTAACCTGATAATGTGTTAAACGTTTCAAATGGAATCCTTGATGTTGACCTGGACCGTAATGATGTTCCTACGTTCCAGCTGTGCTGGAAGTGCTGAAGATGATGCAGGAGCTTGACGTCAGCCCGGACGAATACGTCTTCAAGTCCATCAGATATCTGTTCCCCGACTTGGACTCTGCTGTCCAGGCCTTCAAGGTGAGATGTTTGTTCCACCAGCAGCAACACGTTCATGTTTCTCTCCTCAGGACGCCGACATCGACATCCACTCCAGCAAGTTTTTGCTTTGGAAGGTTTTTCTTCTGGCTTCCTTCGACCTCGGCCGACTCCACACCCTCCGTAAGTTTGCAGACATTTGCACACATGCCTCCACGCGTCTCTAATGTCCGCCGTGATAGAAGTCGCTGCTCGGCCTGCGGGCTAATTGTCCGGCGTCGACTCACTCGTTTACTGCTCTGTGCTCATCAGGCTTTTAAGAGATTAGTGAGTGAATATGGAACGAGAGGAACGAGAGGCTCCTCACTCGCCAGAGAAACGGAGATGAAGACTTTTAAATAATGAATACCTCGCTTCTGTCCTCCTTCTGGATCGACTGCTCAACCTTATAATGTTTATTTTTATGTTCGACTGAAAATGGATCATAAAACTGAAAATGTTTTCATTAAATCAAACTATAAATGACTCTTGTGGAAAATAACGGATTCAAACTCATAAATAACTGATAATATTGGATCAGATATTTGCGAGTCATGAATCCCAGACATGTATTATTAAATGAAATCCCTTCAAATGCATCAAGTTAAATAAAGTCGTCACCTGCTCTAGTGCGAGATTAACTTTCCCCTGCAGTTCGTAACTAATGTTATTGAAGCAGGTTTCATTTGTCGTGGTGGTCGTACAGAAATATAAATGAAATGATGCGACGGAATGAGAAGAGATTCAGAAAATACGATACAATAAATTAAAATGAGACATTAAACGATTAAAACACACATTTTGATGTCAAATGTTGCTCCTTCCAGCTGTTCATTAAAGACCAACAATAAACACTAAATGTACATAAATATTAAGTCCTGGAAATTGTCCTTCAAAATAAAATGAACAAAAAATACTATGGATGAGAAATTGCAAACAAACTACTCATGACCATATATAGTTCATTCCAAACATTAGAACACAAATGGTCTATTTACACTTTGATGTCTGCTTTCATATGGATTAGTTTCTCATCCCTCGTTCTTCCCTGCAGTGTCCGATCCCTCCGTCCCTGAGATTTCCTTCACGATCTTCAGTAACCGCCTCCTCAAATGCTTCATCACGTGAGTTTATTGATGTATTTTTGAAATCCGCTCCATCTGTTCAGTCCTTTGGAATTCCATATTTCTGCATATGAAGCCTCGTGAGTGTGAGTCGTGTTGGACGCAGCAGATACATGTGCAGCCGATCACACCGGCGTCGAGTCCACAGCTGCAGGGAGTCTCTCCACACATCCTGCCTCATGCATATGGAGGCCGTCCAGCCTCGGCCCACAGCAGCGTGGGAGATATGCAAATGAGCAGATGCCCTTCATGCCCTGAACCCCTGAACGGGTCCAAGTCTTCAACACACGCACAGACCCGCCTGAAGACCAGGGCGTGAGCCTCGTGGATGTTTATGAATATTTACACTTCAACATGAGAGCTCAGTGGCTGCAGGGACTCGACATGAGAACCTGGTTAAAGTTTCCTCTGAAGTCTCGTTCAGAAACTCAACCAATTATTGTTGAAATAATCTTCAACGAGACTGTATTCATTATGTTGTAGAATTCAGAACCTGGTTCAAAAATCATCTTTCTTTAGATATTATGTTCTGTGTTCATTTTAAGCCTGTGTGTGTGTGAGCGTGTGTGTGTGTGTGTGAGCGTGCGTGTGTGTGAGCGTGTGTGTGTGTGAGTGTGTGTGTGTGTGTGTGTGAGTGTGAGCGCGTGAGTGTGTGTGTGTGAGTGTGTGTGTGTGTGAGCGTGTGTGTGAGCGCGTGTGTGTGTGTGAGTGTGTGTGTGTGTGTGAGTGTGTGTGTGTGTGTGAGTGTGTGTGTGTGTGTGAGTGTGTGCGCGTCTGCTCCTGTCAGCGACGAGGTCAAGGGATAATTTAATCATTAAACCTCTTCCTCCTCTGCGACCAACCAGCTGACGGAGCCAGAAATGTCACACTGTGTGTGTGTGTGTGAGAGTGTGCGTGCGTGCGTGTGCGTGAGAGTGTGCGTGTGTGTGTGTGAGACCATCTATCTTTTGTGTTTTCCCAGGCTTTTGTGCGACTGTCTTGTCTCTTATGTACTGTGGGATCAGAAATGTCAAACGCTCGTCTGGATCTTAAACTCTCAGCTCCGTTTCTATGGAGACGAGATACAATACAGAGATGATGCACATCATGACTTTACATTTCATTCCTGATCAAGATTAAAACTAATTAGCAGTAAAACTATAACCTTATCAACAGTAGTGTTTCTCAAACATTGGACCATGAGGTAGAAGTGCTTCAAGTTCCCTCTGATGCCAAATGAAATGTTATTTAAAATCCAGTAGAAAAGGTTAATATGGCGTCTAACTTGATGAAAGGAACCATAATGTTCAGCCAACATCCACCTTCTGAAGGTACAGGCGGACATGTTTGTAGTTTCTAAGAGTAGAAAACGTCACACGAGAAGAACACGTGCTTGAATGTAAACGACAAAAAGAAAGATTGAACTAGAAATGATGGATAAATACTAGAGTTACAATCCTCCGTATGAAGTCATGACTTCATGAAGGCGAGTCTTCAGGGCAGCAACACGAGTCGTTGGTGTGACTCATGGTTCATAATAACCTGCTCTTCTCACTTCTTCTCATCCTTTCAACACATCACCAGTATTATCTCATGAATAATGTGGACGAACCAAATTATTTGAAGGAAAAGTATTTTAGTCTAAACATCACGTTTATTTTGAAACACTGGTGTCGACATGTTTTGCTTTTCGGGGTTTAAAGTGTAACGTTTGTCTCGGTAACAAATCTTATTAGAATGATATCATTTGGATGTTTTGAGGAACACGAGCTGCTGTTGTTTTTCATACATGTTGCATCTCTTCCTGCGTCATGTATGTTATGTGACCTGAAAGCTGAGTTACATATCAGCAAATCACACGAGTCTCATGTCTTGTCCACTACTGCCCCCTGCAGGTCAACAGATGTCCAGTCCATGGTGAAGGTAGGAAACCTTCACGTATAACAATTAGAATCTTAATGGAAATTTTTTTTATTGGATGTTAATATGTTTTTAAAATCTTGTGTTTATAGCAAAACCGCTTTATTTATTTTATTTATTTATTTACTATATAAGACTTATTTCCTTTTTTTATATACATTAATGTTTCCAATAATATCATCTTTGACAAGAAATGTTGTTTTTTAATTGGATAGAAATGAGCTTCATGTGAGCCTCGGGGTTGAGTTCTGACTGTATCGATGTTTCCCTCCAGAGGCCAGAGATGATCTAGAAAGAACTTTAGTTTTATTTACTTCTATTTTTGATTAATATTCTCCAAATATGATCATTTTTCTTTTTTTTTAGGATTGTTGTCATTTTTGTCTATTTATTGCCCCCATAAATATTTGTTAAAATATTTTGGGAAAAGATGCTTTTCTATCACATCTCATAGGTTGTATATAAGAATATTTAGCATCTCAAGCTTGATTCGATTACTTGATTTTTTTAAACTTTTTGCTCCTTTTGTTTTCTCTTGACGGCCCCTAACTGTTGAGTCGTCCACCGTGTTCTTGCTGCTCTTTCCGTCTAAAACGGTTTAAAACATGTTAAATACCGATAAAGATGGTTGGATTACAGACTAAAATTCCAAGATTGCACATGTATGAAGTAACATTTTTGATTGACATGTATGATTGTATCCAGAGACACATCTATTGAAACTGATCGAACAATATGAGATGAAAGTAACTTGTAATGAAAATGTTTTTGTCTCAAAGATAATCATTAGTATTTGACAGCCTTGATCTGTGGACTAATGTGATGAAACGCTGTAGTTGACAGAGTTGCTGTGCAAAGACGGACGCTTCAAAGATGGAAGTCCTGACGCGACCGGTGAGTGTTTCAGTGGAATTGATGGAATGATGTTGATTCACACTTTTCTCCACATATTGAATAAAAAATGTTTTAGCTGCAGGTTGACAAAATGTGTGGCTTCTGCTGTTCGTGTGTGTGTGTGTGTGTGTGTGTGTGTGTGTGTGTGTGTGTGAGAGAGCAGGTGTGTGTCCGTCTCAGTGGCAGCAGACTGCTGACCGTCTCACTTCTGGTCATCAAGCCTGTGTATGTTTGTGTCCAGGTGGCATTTGAGTGAAAAAGCGTCTCTTCGTCAGCAGGATGCGCTCTGACTGCTGACGCGGCGCTGAGTCGTTGAAGTGTACGAGTGTGTGTGTGTGTGTGTTGGAGCGGTGTGTGTGTGTGTGTTTGCAAAAGTGCTAATGTGGGTCCGTGTCACTGTGTGTCACAGAGAGATCCAGCACTGAAGCTGGTGAACGAGCTGGTGGGAGTGATGGAGACGGTTATCGTGTCACATCCTGTTAGACCACAGCTGCGAGCCTGAGCCTGTGCGCGTGTGTGTGTGCGTGCGTGTGTGTGTGCGCGTGTGCGCATGCGTGTGTGTGCGTGCGTGTGTGTGTGCGCGTGTGCGCATGCGTGTGTGTGCGTGTGTGCGCGAGCTTCCACTCACTCTGGTCAGAACGTTGTCAGCAAACTGACGACACAAACTCTGCGGAGGTTAAAATGGTTTTCTGCACAAATGGCAGCTTGAAGAGACTCACTGGAGAATAACAACATAACCACTCACTCCGTCTGTATTTCCAGAAATGGTTTCCTCCTCCTTGATTTTCAAACTCGTCAAACACCTGTCAGATAAAGGACAATTGCAGCATCAGTACCAGAAACTTGAGAAATATTTGACTCTCTTACAATCTCAGGTAAACACAGAAACTCATGTATTTTTCTGTTTGTTTGACTATAAATGTGTGTTTAAGACGTGAGACTCGATACACTGGACAGGAATAACAAGAGAGTGACTTCATAGAGGTTTTGTGTTGCTGTTATCTTCTAGTGCTGACTTGATCTTTTTCTTCAGAACATCACAATCCCTCAAAGTCTGGCCTTTGCTATCGACAACATTTTATCTTCTCATGAGCTGCGACCCTTGTTGAAGGTAAAGAATCCTCTGGATATCAACCCCGAATATGAAGCTGTTTTTATTGGTTAAAAACCAGTTTATATGATCACATGGCGCGAATAGAAATGGGTTGAAATGAAACATTCATCTTCATCATTATGAAGAGGATGATGACTTTAAAACGAGTCACTTTCAGTCAAAGAAATGGCAAATATTGTCAATGGTTCCTAAAGACTCTTAGAATCTAGTGACTCTGCTGAGAATCTAACAAACATAAGGGAATAAATGTGTTAACATCCTTCATGTCATGTTTGAACTTGTTTTCTCTCCTGCTTTAGGTTGGAAGTCAATATTTTCTCCAGCAGAAGCTGCACCGCAAGCTGGAGAACGAAGACAAGTTCACTGCTGGGAACTACATGGTCCTCATCGGTCAGTGCTGCAAACAGAACCTCGTGAAGGAGGCGCTCCACCTGAAGTCTGAGATGTAAGGTCATCCTGGTGGCACCACATTAAAGTTTAACTTGAGGAGGATCGGCTCCGACATTAATGCAGATGCTCTGGAACTCTCGGGTTCACTCGTCACCTGCTGCTGGAACCAGCGACGTCCAGGCGTGGAACACAATTGTACTTAAGAATACATTAATGTTGATGTCCTCCTGCAGGAGTCGGAAGTTCCCGTCGGAAACGATGGACACCAGAAAATATATCGATCTGCTGGGAGTCTTGGCAACCAATGGAAAGAAGGACGGTAAGTTTTCCAAACGCCTGAGGATTGACCTCGAGAACCGAGTGTGGAGTCGACTGAAGTTTACAAGAGAAACTAGATTAGACTTCGTTGGAACCAAAGATAACCTTCAGATGGCAGAGGTCGTGTCAACAGACGTCTGACAGTGAAACTGCTGATGATGGATGAAGACGGTGAAGGATGAACGGACCGTAAATGAACATCGTTCACCTGTTGAACTCCAGGGTTGAAGAGGTTCGATCGTTTGTTTTCTTGAGCAGGAAGATGGTTTTGTTTGAGCAGTTTAGGTCGTTGTCAGATTCATAAGATCATCTGGAGCTTGATAGCATCGTCTGGAACCTTTGGTGCACAGAAAAATGCAAAGATTTGCACGAGTTAGCAGTTTTCTAAACTAACCTCAGCAGCGCCTGCCGTTCGCTGAAGCGTGAGTTTGTCAGCGTCTCACACCAGCCGACGCTCGTGATGCTACGGTGGGTTTCTTCAGCCCATCGAAGACACAATTACCATCACTTTTGATTCTCTGCTTCCTGCACTCGGTGACAGAGCGAATGTTTCTCACGTCTGTCGTCTCCATCCGTCCCGCCCTCGTCCTCGTCTCGTTGACTCTCCGGCTCGTCTTCCCTCACTCCTCACTGGAGGATGTCAGCGGGTGTGTTTTAGTCCAGAATTATTGAAATCTGACTTCATGCTAATGGAGATCATGTTGGGTGAAGTGCTTGAGTCGTATACACACAAACACACACACACACATTTACATGTGAATTCAAGCAAAAGGCATTTGTTGGCTGCAGCGGTTGGTGTGTCCATATCTGCACAGGCAGCGCTAACGCATTTGCCATTAGTCCGGATGCGCATATAGGAGAGGGAGGTGCTTGTCACCCGCATTAGCACACTTGGCTAACCCCGATGTTAGCCTGTCCCGCGCAGACGCTAATCTGCCAGGTTCTGCAAACACGAGGCCCGGCTGAAGATCAGCGCTCCTGGCATCTAGATTCCTTTGTACTGTTTGTTTCGCTCCTGGCTTCACAGGCTACTAACTTTTCCAGCTTCTATCTTCTTCTGACTTCTTCACGACTGTGTTTTCTCTCTTAACAACAACTTGATGAGAGAAAAGATCTCAACATGTCTAATGAAGCGCAAACCTAAAGATTCACGAAGCAGAATGATGTTACTCTGTTGATAATACTTTACAACAACACAACTTGGT
Organism: Callionymus lyra; assembly: GCF_982586985.1. NCBI lineage: Eukaryota > Metazoa > Chordata > Actinopteri > Syngnathiformes > Callionymidae > Callionymus > Callionymus lyra. Next base: position 3,720,677 of record NC_141828.1, read on the forward strand.
GCAAATGACTGTGTGTTGAGAGAAATGATGAATCTTGTAGATAATGTTGTTTTTGATCGCGTTGTTTTCCTCATATTTTCCTTTCCCACACGTGACGCCATGAAAACTGGAGGGAATTTGACTAAAAGAAAGACGTGAAACATAGTATCTGGAGAGGATCAGAGGATCAGCCTGTTTTACACATTAGAGTGAAGCGTCCAAAAATGATCTTTACAGCATTTGCTCAGTCTTCAACCTTGCGTTGATGTTATCAGTTGTTTGTAAAGGAATCAAATAATAACCTCCTAGTTTCAGCGAGTCGTTTATGATGCGAATCAATTGCTGCTTAATAAAGTGCATTTTAAAACTGTGACTTATATTTCCTTTTAATTTAAAAACATTTAAATCAAAATAAAGTCACACCTTTGATGTAATGAATTAAAGTGACAGTTTTATCTGCCATCAGGAGGTTCAGGTCCTATGGGAGCCACATCAGGTCCACATTAATAAGACCATTCCGAGTCAAAGGATCTTAAATACTGATCAACACACTGACCGGTCATGACCAACTTATCCTTTGACTTGACCTTGTCACGGTGCTTTCATTGCACATCAGGGTAAGAACAGCGTGTCCTTCCCTCTGATGGCCTTCGACATGTCTGTGTTTATTTCCTGCTGGAGGAGATTCTCTGGCCAGTCATGGAACATTAGATGAACCATTGGGCTGTGTGATGCTTGTTTATCTGGCCTGTCTGCCTCGCATCTCTGGGTGTGAGTGAGTGTGTGTGAGTGAGTGTGTGTGAGTGTGTGTGTGCGAGCCATGATGCTTGGTTGAGCTGATGGATATGAATACTGGCTCAACGAAGAGCTAAACGGAGAGATGGACACGGAGCATAAGTGCAGGGATGTTGTTGCTGAAGGCCATTTGCACAGATCAAATACAATCCATTGGTCTCACCGATTAAAAGGCTGAGAAACGATGGGGAGAAGGTAGGATGAGATGGAGGGAGGATGAGATGGAGGGAGGATGAGATGAAGGTAGATGGAGGGAGGATGAGATGGAGGGAGGATGAGATGAAGGTAGATGGAGGGAGGATGAGATGGAGGGAGGATGAGATGGAGGGAGGATGAGATGAAGGTAGGATGAGATGGAGGGAGGATGAGATGAAGGTAGATGAAGGGAGGATGAGATGGAGGGAGGATGAGATGGAGGGAGGATGAGATGAAGGTAGATGGAGGGAGGATGAGATGAAGGTAGGATGAGATGGAGGGAGGATGAGATGGAGGGAGGATGAGATGGAGGGAGGATGAGATGGAGGGAGGATGAGATGAAGGTAGGATGAGATGGAGGGAGGATGAGATGAAGGGAGGATGAGATGGAGGGAGGATGAGATGAAGGTAGATGAAGGGAGGATGAGATGGAGGGAGGATAAGATGAAGGTAGATGAAGGGAGGATGAGATGGAGGGAGGATGAGATGAAGAGAGGATGAGATGGAGGGAGGATGAGATGAAGGGAGGATGAGATGTAGGTAGATGAAGGGAGGATGAGATGAAGGTAGATGAAGGGAGGATGAGATGGAGGGAGGATGAGATGAAGGGAGGATGAGATGAAGGGAGGATGAGATGGAGGGAGGATGAGATGAAGGGAGGATGAGATGGAGGGAGGATGAGATGAAGGGAGAATGAGATGAAGGGAGGATGAGATGGAGGGGGGATGAGATGAAGGGAGGATGAGATGGAGGGAGGATGAGATGAAGGGAGGATGAGATGGAGGGAGGATGAGATGAAGGGAGGATGAGATGAAGGGAGGATGAGATGGAGGGAGGATGAGATGAAGGGAGGATGAGATGAAGGGAGGATGAGATGGAGGGGGGATGAGATGAAGGGAGAATGAGATGAAGGGAGAATGAGATGAAGGGAGGATGAGATCAAGCTTTGAGCATCTGATACACTTCTCTACCAACAATCCTTCAGTAAATGACGTGTACAATGTTTGATTAGAAGGAATTGATTGAGAGACTCTGGGTAATGCGGTGTAATAACGGTGTAATAACTGTGTAATAACGGTGTAATAACGTCACTTCACTGATGGATGCTGGTGACACACCTTTGGCTTGTTGTTCACTCGCAGCCTTGGCTCCTGCGATGTTTGTCCATAAGCCACAATAACACTTCTGTAGGCGAGACATGTCTTTGGATATAACAGCAGTTCTTATATATAACAGCAGTTCTTAGATATAACAGCAGTTCTTAGATATAACAGCAGTTCTTAGATATAACAGCAGTTCTTAGATATAACAGCAGTTCTTAGATATAACAGCAGTTCTTAGATATAACAGCAGTTCTTAGATATAACAGCAGTTCTTAGATATAACAGCAGTTCTTAGATATAACAGCAGTTTTTAGATATAACAGCAGTTTTTAGATATAACAGCAGTTCTTAGATATAACAGCAGTTCTTAGATATAACAGCAGTTCTTATCTTGAAACAAAAGCATTGAGAACCAGAACCAAGAACTCTAAACTTCCACCAGAGAACAAACCACTTGATTTTTGTCACACATGCATCGACTCTTAAGATTCCTCACTCAGGTGTTTATCCAACATGTACTTTTGTTCAGTGACTGGCAGGACTTGAAACTATGTTGCCCAAAACTGGCCTCGAGAAGAGTATTCGTTTATATTCATGAATATACAGTGCCTTGCGAAAGTATTCGGCCCCTTGAACCTTTCAACATTTCGCCACATTTCAGGCTTCAAACATAAAGATATAAAATTTTAATTGTTTGTCATGAATCAACAACAAGTGACACAATCGTGAAGTGGAACGAAATTTATTGGATAATTTAAACTTTTTTAACAAATAAAAAACTGAAAAGTGGGGCGTGCAATATTATTCGGCCCCCTTGCGCTAATACTCTGTAGCGCCACCTTTTGCTGCAATTCCAGCTGCAAGTCTCTTGGGGTATGTCTATCAGTTTTGCACATCGAGAGACTGGAATTCTTGCCCATTCTTCCTTCAAAACAGCTGGAGCTCAGTGAGGTTGGATGGAGAGCGTTTGTGAACAGCAGTCTTCAGCTCTTTCCACAGATTCTCCATTGGATTCAGGTCTGGACTTTGACTTGGCCATTCTAACACCTGGATACGTCTATTTGTGAACCATTCCATTGTAGATTTGGCTTTATGTTTTGGATCATTGTCCTGTTGGAAGATAAATCTCCGTCCCAGTCTCAGGTCTTTTGCAGACTCCAACAGGTTTTCTTCCAGAATGGTCCTGTATTTGGCTCCATCCATCTTCCCATCAATTGTAGCCATCTTCCCTGTCCCTGCTGAAGAAAAGCAGGCCCAAACCATGATGCTGCCACCACCATGTTTGACTGGGTTGATGGTGTGTTCAGGGTGATGAGCTGTGTTGCTTTTACGCCAAACATATCGTTTTGCATTGTGGCCAAAAAGTGGCTTTCTTCTTGCCACTCTTCCATAAAGGCCAGATGTGTGCAGTGCACGACTGATTGTTGTCCTATGGACAGACTCTCCCACCTCAGCTGGAGTTATCTGCAGTTCATCCAGAGTGATCATGGACCTCTTGGCTGCATCTCTGATCAGTCTTCTCCTTGTTTGAGATGAAAGTTTGGAGGGACGGCGGGTCTTGGTAGATTTGCAGTGGTCTGATACTCCTTCCATTTCAATAGAATTGCTTGCACAGTGCTCCTTGAGATGTTTAAAGCTTGGGAAATCTTTTTGTATCCAAATCCGGCTTTAAACTTCTCCAACAGTATCTCGGACCTGCCTGGTGTGTTCCTTTGTCTTCATGGTTCTCTCTTTAAACAGAACCCTGAGACGATCAAAGAGCAGGTGCATTTATACGGAGACTTGATTACACACAGGTGCCTTCTATTGATCATCATCAGTCATTTAGGACAACATTGGATCATTCAAAGATCCTCACTGAACTTCTGGAGTGAGTTTGCTGCACTGAAAGTAAAGGAGGCGAATAATATTGCACGCCCCACTTTTCAGTTTTTTATTTGTTAAAAAAGTTTAAATGATCCAATAAATTTCGTTCCACTTCACGATTGTGTCACTTGTTGTTGATTCATGACAAAAAATTAAAATTTTATTGAAGCCTGAAATGTGGCGAAATGTTGAAAGGTTCAAGGGGGCCGAATACTTTCACAAGGCACTGTATATATATATATATATATATATATATATTTGAAAGAAAGACATTTTTATTTCAAGTGTCAACAGTAAACTTTGCAACAGGCCATGTTTTGTTCTGTCAGGATTCTTTTGGCCGCGAGGCGCTGAAAATCATTCATTCTGACTCTTGAACCCACTTCTACACTCACCCCTGTGAGAACTTTTCTAAAAACCTCGCATCGAAACGTAACACTTGTTAACTTCACTCACAACACAGACGACTTTAACTGGAAAAAGAGTGGAAGGCTGGTGTCGTTGTGTTGCCTCTGGTTCTCAGAGCCTCGGCCTCACATTATCCAAATGTATTCAGTCTCTGGTCATGAGTATAGATTAGTATCCGTGCTGAGAGAGGATGTATCGCTGTCAGCACGTGAGCAGCTGTCCAAATAGATGGTAAACACATGTTAATTACCTGGTCCTGCATTTAGCCGCGACTCTTGGCCAGATGGCATGTGGCCTGTAGAAAGCCCTCCATTACTGCTCGTCCAGGACCGAACCAATCCACCACTGAGCCCACTTGCCGAGGTCTCACTGGGTCCACGACGGGCCCCTGTTGTCGCACACCTATAATTTACCCCCCCCACGAGTGCTTTCCACGTGGCCACAGCAAAAAGCGGTCCCTCATTGTCGGGGTCCGGTAATTGTAGTCTCGTTTAGAAGCCGCAAGTAGCAATTAGCACAGAGTTGGCATTATACAGGCTTGGATTTGCATCCCTGCTGTGGGCGAAATGCTGCTTTAATACGCTTTGTTTTCCTCACATAGAATTAGCTAAAGAGACTTTTATCATATTCACGCTCCCGACTTTTATCCTCCGAGCTTATGCACCTCTTTCATCTTCTCTCTTTCAAGTGTTTCTCTGCTGCCTAAATAGTTCTTCTTCTCCTTCCTCCCACAGAAGCCGTCATGGTCGTGCAGGAGATGGTGGAGAAGAAGGTGGTGATCGATCGCACCAACATGAGCTGGTTGTCCTTCACCCTGAACTCCATCCAAGATGTCCAAGATATTCAGTTGCTCTTGAACACCATCCTCTCCCTGAAACTGGTCCAACCCTCCGTGCGCATCTGCAGTCCTGTGATCAGAAAGTACCTGGACAGGTGAGACCAGACTCCTTATATGACCTGTTTGATGGAAGTTTACTTTCATCTGGTTTAGCATCAGATTCTTTTGACAAATATTTCAAACATTTGATTTTCTTCCCTCACAAAGTACTATATATGTGTAGTATTATCCAGTACTTGACTCTGGTGTTGTGATAGTGTAGTAACAAGTATATATGTGTAGTATTGTCCAGTACTTGACTCTGGTGTTGTGATAGTGTAGTAACAAGTATATATGTTTAGTATTGTCCAGTACTTGACTCTGGTGTTGTGATAGTGTAGTAACAAGTATATATGTGTAGTATTGTCCAGTACTTGACTCTGGCGTTGTGATAGTGTAGTAAAAAGTATATATGTCTAGTATTGTCCAGTACTTGACTCTGGTGTTGTGATAGTGTAGTAAAAAGTATATATGTCTAGTATTGTCCAGTACTTGACTCTGGTGTTGTGATAGTGTAGTAAAAAGTATATATGTGTAGTATTGTCCAGTACTTGACTCTGGTGTTGTGATAGTGTAGTAAAAAGTATATATGTCTAGTATTGTCCAGTACTTGACTCTGGTGTTGTGATAGTGTAGTAACAAGTATATATGTGTAGTATTGTCCAGTACTTGACTCTGGTGTTGTGATAGTGTAGTAACAAGTATATATGTGTAGTATTGTCAGTACTTGACTCTGGTGTTGTGATAGTGTAGTAACAAGTATATATGTTTAGTATTGTCCAGTACTTGACTCTGGTGTTGTGATAGTGTAGTAACAAGTATATATGTGTAGTATTGTCCAGTACTTGACTCTAGTGTTATGATAGTCTAGTAACAAGTATATATGTGTAGTATTGTCCAGTACTTGACTCTAGTGTTATGATAGTGTAGTAACAAGTATATATGTGTAGTATTGTCCAGTACTTGACACTAGTGTTATGATAGTGTAGTAACAAGTATATATGTGTAGTATTGTCCAGTACTTGACTCTAGTGTTATGATAGTGTAGTAACAAGTATATATGTGTAGTATTGTCCAGTACTTGACTCTGGTGTTATGATAGTGTACAAGAAGGTTCAGAGTAGACTCTACTTTCTGAGGAGGCTTCGATCATTTAACATCTGCAAGAAGCTCCTCTGCATGTTCTACCAGTCTGTGGTGGCCAGTGTCCTGTTCTATGCTGTGGTGTGTTGGGGTGGAAATGTGTCCAAGAGGAGTGTCAACAGGTTGGACAGGTTGATCAGGAGGGCTGGTTCTGTGGTTGGAATGAAGCTGGACTCACTGGTGACAGTTGCTGAGAGGATATCATTGAACAAACTACTGTCCATCATGGATGATGACAGTCATCCTCTGAACACTGTCATCAGTGAGCAGAGAAGCAGAATGAGTGCACGAATGCTCCTACCCAGGTGCAAAACAAATAGACTCAGGGACTCATTCATCCCTCGGGCTATTAAATTGTACAATTCTGAGTTCGGGGGCAGGAGTGGAGTGAAAGTATCTGGATGTTCTGTTCCATGTTAGTCTCTGTATCTTTGTCTTTGTTGTTTTTCTTTCCTTGACCTATGTTCTTTGTCTTTGTCTTTAGACTTAGATTGTGTCATCTTGTTCTTCCTCTTTATGTTCTTCTTATTTTATTTTTTATGTATTATTTTTTATTGTTTATGAAAAATTGCTGGCTATTGGTAAAAAACAATTTCCCAAAGGAGACCTCCTGAGGTATCAATAAAGTTTTACCTTACCTTACCTTACCTTAACAAGTATATATGTGTAGTATTGTCCAGTACTTGACTCTGGTGTTGTGATAGTGTAGTAACAAGTATATATGTGTAGTATTGTCCAGTACTTGACTCTGGTGTTGTGATAGTGTAGTAACAAGTATATATGTATAGTATTGTCCAGTACTTGACTCTGGTGTTGTGATAGTGTAGTAACAAGTATATATGTGTAGTATTGTCCAGTACTTGACTCTGGTGTTGTGATAGTGTAGTAACAAGTATATATGTGTAGTATTGTCCAGTACTTGACTCTGGTGTTGTGATAGTGTAGTAACAAGTATATATGTGTAGTATTGTCCAGTACTTGACTCTGGTGTTGTGATAGTGTAGTAACAAGTATATATGTGTAGTATTGTCTAGTACTTGACTCTGGTGTTGTGATAGTGTAGTAACAAGTATATATGTGTAGTATTGTCCAGTACTTGACTCTGGTGTTGTGATAGTGTAGTAACAAGTATATATGTGTAGTATTGTCCAGTACTTGACTCTGGTGTTGTGATAGTGTAGTAACAAGTATATATGTGTAGTAACACCACTAATTTTAACACCAAAAAGAACAAACGTGAATATTTTCATGTTAATTGTAACTAAAAGGGTTGAAATATTTTCTTTCACTTTCACTTAATCAAAATATAAACGTGCACGACTGAGATCGTCTCTAATCTCTTGTTGATAAAAATGAGTCACTAAAGGCTATCTTTGTCTCTTTGATCATCCCTCTGATCACACCCCGGGTCACACCCCGGGTCACACCCCGGGTCACACCCCGGGTCACACCCCGGGTCACACCCCGGGTCACACCCCGGGTCACACCCCGGGTCACAGCTCAGTCATGGAGACAATGACTGTTTACAAAAGTCTTGTTGAAGTCGTCTCATGACCTTCACCCCTTCACCTGTAGATGCTCCTGATGCTGCAGAAGTTCACACTTTTGTTCCCAACACTGCTGATGTGATTCCTGCTCCCCTTCCACGCATGTGTGTGTGTCACTGTGTGTGTGTCACTGTGTGTGTGTCACTGTGTGTGTGTCACTGTGTGTGTGTCACTGTGTGTGTGTGTGTCACTGTGTGTGTGTGTGTCACTGTGTGTGTGTCACTGTGTGTGTGTGTGTCACCGTGTGTGTGTGTGTGTCACCGTGTGTGTGTGTGTGTCACCGTGTGTGTGTGTGTGTCACCGTGTGTGTGTGTGTGTCACCGTGTGTGTGTGTGTCACCGTGTGTGTGTGTGTGTGTCACCGTGTGTGTGTGTGTCACCGTGTGTGTCACCGTGTGTGTGTGTGTCACCGTGTGTGTGTGTGTGTCACCGTGTGTGTGTGTGTGTCACCTTGTGTGTGTGTGTCACTGTGTGTGTGTCACCATGTGTGTGTGTGTCACCGTGTGTGTGTGTGTGTCACCGTGTGTGTGTGTGTCACCGTGTGTGTCACTGTGTGTGTGTCACCGTGTGTGTGTGTGTGTCACCGTGTGTGTGTGTGTGTCACCGTGTGTGTGTGTGTGTCACCGTGTGTGTGTGTGTCACCGTGTGTGTGTGTGTGTCACCGTGTGTGTGTGTGTGTCACCGTGTGTGTGTGTGTGTCACCGTGTGTGTGTGTGTGTCACCGTGTGTGTGTGTCACCGTGTGTGTGTGTGTGTCACCGTGTGTGTGTGTGTCACCGTGTGTGTCACCGTGTGTGTGTGTGTCACCGTGTGTGTCACCGTGTGTGTGTGTGTGACCGTGTGTGTGTGACCGTGTGTGTGTTTGTATCAAGTGAGCATGTTATTATGCACACGGCACTAACTGCTGGCGTCTCGTTCGTGTCTTGATAACAACGATAGTTTCTATTGAGTGTTTGTGATCGATTTGATCAAAGTTATGACTTTCTTTTGAATCCTTGGTCTTTTCCTTCATCATTTCCTGTTCAAAGGTTAAGGTCGACATGTTTGGTCGAACGATTGGAAAATAATTGCATTTTCATTCTTTCTCAATGTTCTTTTTTTTATGTTTTTTTAAATAGAAGTAATTAAGTGTATTTCTCCGTTTGTTGAGATAAAGGCTAATTTACTTATTGAATTAAAACGGAGGTAGATTTAGTTCCATTACAGTATTTAACGACATGATATAAAGCCTTGTACACATTCACTGAAAATACTTTATGAACAAAAATGTGCTCAAAATATGTTAATATTTCACATTCGGTAATAAATCCACGAGTCGTGAGCATCTTTGTTCGCACGTGTGAACTTCACGGGTCTTTAGTTCTGAAATATTCCTTCACTAGTGGGAAACAAAACAACGTGGAAATACAAGGTTGGTCTTGATTCATATCAAGTGTTTGTTTACTTGCTTCAGAAGAAAAAACAAGAAAAAGGTAAAATTTTAAACGTTAGAAGGAAACAGACGGTCTGTGAAGTAAATGAAATGGTGGAACAAAATACTAACAGTTAATGTGGAACAAAGTGCAAACAACCCTGCAGTGTCAAGATGAACACAAAGTCCAGAAGTAAATAACACGTCAAATAACACTTCGCTGCTACAACATGAATTAGGTTTTGTGAAAACATGTGTAAAACAAGTATATAATCCTGTATTAGAACATAATGTAAACACGCTTTAAAAACAACTTGAAAACAAGAAACTGTGACGTTAGTGCGACACGCGTCTGCAGATCCAGATCCAAGATGGCGGAGGAAACATTAAACGACCTGCAATTTTTTATACTGAAAAATCCGTCTCAAGATTCCATGATTGTCAACGGGTTCGATTTAACCATTAATTCTGTTTCGTTTTCGGGACGTTATGTAGTCACATGACTCTCAACTCTCCGCTTCAACCCGTTTGAAACATTTGTTTTACGACACTTTTTCGTAGGAGGTTTGAGTAATTGTGGAAGAAATGTTCAAATTGCAGACTTTTTTTTGTTGACTTAGTGGTAAAAAAAACTTGTTCACTGGTCGCTCAGGATTGAAGGAATAACGAGCGTTTTCTGAGGCGATCATGTGATGAACAGGAAGTCGACATCAACTCTGACAAGTTTGTTGTTGTTGACTTTCATGCGTCGAACGTTTCTCTCGTCGCTACAGAACAGAATCAGAATCAGAAAACCTTTATTAGTCCCTCGAGGGGAAATTCGGTTTAACAACAGCAAGAGAAATAAAAACACCCAGAAATAAAAACGAGAAAGAAAATCAAAATAGAATAAAAGATAAATCTGCGCTATATAATATTTACACAATCATATTTACGTAAATAACAAGAGGTGCAGTTAAATAGTTATCTTGGTGTGTTCTTGTTGTGGAGTCTGATGGCAGCAGGAGGAAGGAGGTACCTCTCCCTCACACACCTGGGATGGAGCATCCTATCACTGATGGAGCTCCTCAATGCCCTCAGTGTGTGCTGGAGAGGGTGAGACAAGTTCCTCCTCATGGAGCCCAGCTTGCTCCGCATCCTCCCTCCAGTCACTTCCTCCACAGGATCCAGGGGGCGCCCTAGGACGTAACCGGCCTTCTTAATAAGGCTGTCCAGTTTAGCCCTATCCTTTGCTGTCATACTGCTCCCCCAGCAGACCACACCGTTGAAGATGGCAGAGGCCACTACTGAGTCATAGAATGACTTCAGGAGTGGCCCCTGGACACCAAACCACCTCAACCTCCGGAGCAGGTAGATTCTACTCCGCCCTTTTTTATAAAGAGCAGCAGTGTTATCCACCCAGTCCAGGCGGTTGTTGAGGTGAACACCCAGGAACTTGTAAGACGTGACGATCTCAATGTCCCTGGATGTTCAGTGGTGAGGGGGAGATGGAGGGACACCGCCGGAAATCCACAATCAACTCCTTAGTTTTGCTGGAGTTGATCTGGAGGTGGTTGAACAGCAACGTCAACTATGTTATTTCTTCTTGTTTCTTCGATCCGTGTTCTTTGTCGTGTCGTTCTTCAGCTGCTGGATGTCGACTGTCGTAGCGTCACGTCTCTCCTCGTTCAACCCTCATCAGTGCGTCCTGAAGAGCAGCAAACCTTAAAGTCAGGAAATGTTGTCGTAAAGAACCTTAATGTTGCTACACGTGTGCGTTAGTAAGTGTTTTAAAATGTAATTTAATTAAATTTCCATCCAAAATGTTCTCAGCGGAAACTGTTACTCGACGTGACTTATTGAAAGTCGCATGAAACAGCAGGTTCCTGGTGTCATGATCAGCGTCTCGTTTACCTTCTCAGACTCTTCTGAGGAAGAGGAGGTGAGACGAGGAAGATGGATTTGTCTCCTTCATGTCTTCACACAATTGTTATTCCTTAACGGCTTAATTGGTTGGAAAGTGTCTGACCTGCGAAGTTGACGTGACATGACAGTTAAATTGTACCTGCGGGAAATTATCCATCGTTTGACATCTTCAGCTCTATTTCTGGTGGATTAAGAAGAGGATGAGAGAGAGGGAGGGAGAGAGAGAGGGAAATAGAGGGAGAGAGAGGGAGGGAGAGGGAGGGAGAGAGAGGGAGAGAGAGGGAGAGAGAGAGGGAGAGAGAGGGAGAGAGAGAGGGAGAGAGAGGGAGAGAGAGAGGGAGAGGGAGGGAAATAGAGGGAGAGAGGGAGGGAGAGAGAGGGAGGGAGAGAGAGAGGGAGAGAGTCGAGCACGAAGCTGTGAGGAATATGTCTCACAATATTTTACGGTTTAAAAACGATTGAAATGTTTATTTCTTCTACACCTTCTCCTTTAAGATACGTTCGTTTTATCTTATATTTTCTGATCCCAATACAAAATATTTTATTATATATTAATATATATATTAATATATATATTAATATATATATTATTATATATATTCCCAATCTTTCTCCTGGTTAAGCAGACAAAAGAATGAATAAACACACGACCGGCACTTGGATGTAAAAGCTTGAAAATGATGTTTTGCTTTTGACTTTTTATCTGATTAGATAAAAGTGTGAAAACTCTGACGGCTCAGAAAACCATCACGATGCTATAATTACAAATTGCTTTTCACTGTTTACCGCCGTCGTCGGGCGACTGTTGGTCTCCTCCTCCCAACATCTCGTTGACCGGCCTCTCGACTGGAGCTGAATAATGTCGTTCCTCTTCATTTCCATCAGAGGAGCTCGTTCATCTCTGTTGACGAGATCCTCGAGGGTCGAGCGTGTTGGAGGTCCTGGAGGGTCGAGCATGTTGGAGGTCCTCGAGGGTCGAGCATGTTGGAGGTCCTGGAGGGTCGAGCGTGTTGGAGGTCCTGGAGGGTCGAGCATGTTGGAGGTCCTCGAGGGTCGAGCATGTTGGAGGTCCTGGAGGGTCGAGCATGTTGGAGGTCCTGGACCGTCATGCTTTTGCATCCACTTCTCTTATCTGCTTATTGTGTCAGAAAAATACCTGAAAAGCTCTCAGTCTTTTTTCTTCTTGCTGACTTGCTTTACCTCTGCCTCGCTCTCGATGCCCTTCTGCTCTGACCTCTGTGTGATTGACATGGTAATTAGCCAATCAGCCGAGAGCCGCAACCCTGTCACAGTGAAGTGGTCTCTCTCCTCCGTCCTCCACTTCCTGTCCCTCTCCATGATGGCGACTCTCCTGACCGTGAGAGGGATACGTCTGTCGTCTTCACGCCACATTAGCACTTGAACCCTCGGCTCGGGCCGGGGTCGGCCGAGGTCGGCAGGAGCTGTCAGAGGAGGCGGCAGAAGAGCGAGGACACGGAATAGAAATTAAAAAGGAGAAAATGGGGGTCAAACGTCCCGAGGACAAAAGATGAGAAATTGGGCGAGAAGTTGGACGGCGCTTACGAGGATGAATGCTGAGGTCGAGGGTCAGGAGACTTCTTTAAATACGAGTCTGTCACAAAGGCTCCTCACAGATGTTCACCTGGAAGTGTCGGAGGGATCCGTGGGTCAAGGTTCATCACCTGTAGCTGTCGTAGCTGTGATTGGTCGACACTGGAGGAGGTCGTTTCTCGGAGCAATCTAATGGTTTTCTTTGTCTCCACGCAGGGAAGACTACTCTGCTGCTCTCTCTGCCACCATGGACTGTAAGACGCGCTACGATGTGACGCCATGTGTTCACGACATCCTGTGTGGGCTGATGGAGAAGGAAGACACGCAAGAGCTGCAGAGAGGTTCCAACCCCCTCTTCTAGTCAATGAGAAGATACCAGTCCTTATGATCTTCATGTTTCTTAAAGAGCTGCAGAGAGGTTCCAACCCCCTCTTCTAGTCAATGAGAAGATACCAGTCCTTATGATCTTCATGTTTCTTAAAGAGCTGCAGAGAGGTTCCAACACCCTCTTCTAGTCGATGAAGATACCAGTCCTTATGATCTTCATGTTTCTTAAAGAGCTGCAGAGAGGTTCCAACCCCCTCTTCTAGTCGATGAAGATACCAGTCCTTATGATCTTCATGTTTCTTAAAGAGCTGCAGAGAGGTTCCAACACCCTCTTCTAGTCGATGAAGATACCAGTCCTTATGATCTTCATGTTTCTTAAAGAGCTGCAGAGAGGTTCCAACACCCTCTTCTAGTCGATGAAGATACCAGTCCTTATGATCTTCATGTTTCTTAAAGAGCTGCAGAGAGGTTCCAACACCCTCTTCTAGTCAATGAAGATACCAGTCCTTATGATCTTCATGTTTCTTAAAGAGCTGCAGAGAGGTTCCAACACCCTCTTCTAGTCGATGAAGATACCAGTCCTTATGATCTTCATGTTTCTTAAAGAGCTGCAGAGAGGTTCCAACACCCTCTTCTAGTCAATGAAGATACCAGTCCTTATGATCTTCATGTTTCTTAAAGTCTTTGAGTTAGTTTTCAAAATTAAATGCTCATCACAGAGTATAATGTAGAGTTTCTTAAATGTTATAAACTTGCTAAAAGCAAATGAACACGTTTGTTCATTGATTCACTTCCGAACAAAACTAGATTTCAATATTCAAAGCCTCGGAGTTGAAACATGACCACAAAAGACTCTATTGTTTAAATAGAAAATGAGGAGAAAAAAAAGATAAATGAATCTCCTCGACTGCAGCGTTTGATAAAAATAAGAATGGCATCGAAGTATAGATCCAGAGATTTAACGATCATTCAGAGAAACATTGATTCTGCACGTGAACATGTTTCAAAGCTGTGATTATATCTAAAGGTCACGACCTCTATCACAGATCTGATGAGAACATATTGAAACACTTTCTCATTGAAGAATAAAGTCCTAGTTGACTTGAGGACAGTTTTGTCTCACAGGTGTCTCTTGCTTGTCGTCCTCAGCCATCACCTTCAGGAGTCAGACTGGAGACGTGCAGATGTTCTACGACCTCTTCTTCGCTTTCTTGGAAACGGGTCGTTACAAGGAGGCCTGGCAGATCATCGGGGTAACACATCTACCATCTACTGTCTCTTCATCAACTAGTGTCTTCATAAGAGATTTAAAATGTGAACGATCGTGACGACAAATGCATGATCGTCAGCCTGGCTTTGATGACGCGAGACTCGAACCAGTCTTGGTTCCAGTCAAGACCCCGAGGTGACCTCTCAGGTGTCGATCCACCTCGGGTGTCGATCCACCTCGATCCACCTCGGGTGTCGATCCACCTCAGGTGTCGATCCACCTCGGGTGTCGATCCACCTCAGGTGTGTGGCACTTATGCACCTGATCTGACTTAATATTCGCCCTGAACACACCTGCTCCAGAAGTCAAGTGCAAACAGTACCTGTGAAGCCCAGGAGGGCGGCGGCAGAGCAGAGAAGGAAGGTCACAACATGTCAGAATCCTGTAGAAAGTGAAACTCGTTATAGAGAGAAAGTCAACTTGAGTGACGCCACAGACTCTTCATTCAAATGATAAAGTAAAATGTAAAGTAAAATGGCAGCTCGGAGGAAGTTTGTCTTTTCTGTTATCGTCACAACATCATCAGACGCTTTTGTCTTTGTTTTCTCTCATCCAACCTGGAGCACAAATGTGTTTTTAAATTCATCTCTAGTCAATCCTCTGGTAAGCCTCGTAGATTATTGTGCCGAAGAGGAGCTGCTCAGATAAGAGATGAAATGCTTTGGATAACAGGCAGGAGGAGATAATACGAGTGATAGGGGGATGATCTTGACATCAGCAGAAAGGAAACAAAGCCATTATATTTGCTGATCCTAAAAAGAACAGAAAAATAACTCTTGTTCCTGGTGTGGATTTATGTTATGGACATGTTGTTATTGTTTGTCATTTCCTCCCAGGAAGGATTTATATCCTTATAAGTCTCTGTGTCTCTGAACTGATGACAGTAGTTTACATCTGTTTCAGCTCAACCGCTATTTCATTAGTTTTACTTTTTACATTTCAAAGCAGATGTTTTTCCCTCTGTGGCTCATTTCCTTTAAACATCAACTAGTATCAACTCTGGTGTCATTAAACATCAACTAGTATCAACTCTGGTGTCATTAAACATCAACTAGTATCAACTCTGGTGTCATTAAACATCAACTAGTATCAACTCTGGTGTCATTAAACATCAACTAGTATCAACTCTGGTGTCATTAAACATCAACTAGTATCAACTCTGGTGTCATTAAACATCAACTAGTATCAACTCTGGTGTCATTAAACATCAACTAGTATCAACTCTAGTGTCATTAAACATCAACTAGTATCAACTCTGGTGTCATTAAACATCATCTAGTATCAACTCTAGTGTCATTAAACATCAACTAGTATCAACTCTGGTGTCATTAAACATCAACTAGTATCAACTCTAGTGTCATTAAACATCAACTAGTATCAACTCTGGTGTCATTAAACATCAACTAGTATCAACTCTGGTGTCATTAAACATCAACTAGTATCATCTCTGGTGTCATTAAACATCAACTAGTATCAACTCTGGTGTCATTAAACATCAACTAGTATCAACTCTGGTGTCATTAAACATCAACTAGTATCAACTCTGGTGTCATTAAACATCAACTAGTATCAACTCTGGTGTCATTAAACATCAACTAGTATTAACTCTGGTGTCATTAAACATCAACTAGTATCAACTCTGGTGTCATTAAACATCAACTAGTATCCACTCTGGTGTCATTAAACATCAACTAGTATCCACTCTAGTGTCATTAAACATCAACTAGTATCAACTCTGGTGTCATTAAACATCAACTAGTATCAACTCTGGTGTCATTAAACATCAACTAGTATCTACTCTGGTGTCATTAAACATCAACTAGTATCAACTCTGGTGTCATTAAACATCAACTAGTATTAACTCTGGTGTCATTAAACATCAACTAGTATCAACTCTGGTGTCATTAAACACCAACTAGTATCAACTCTGTTGTCATTAAACATCAACTAGTATCAACTCTGGTGTCATTAAACACCAACTAGTATCAACTCTGGTGTCATTAAACATCAACTAGTATCAACTCTGGTGTCATTAAACATCAACTAGTATCTACTCTGGTGTCATTAAACATCAACTAGTATCAACTCTGGTGTCATTAAACATCAACTAGTATCAACTCTGGTGTCATTAAACATCAACTAGTATCAACTCTGGTGTCATTAAACACCAACTAGTATCAACTCTGGTGTCATTAAACACCAACTAGTATCAACTCTGGTGTCATTAAACATCAACTAGTATCAACTCTGGTGTCATTAAACACCAACTAGTATCAACTCTGGTGTCATTAAACATCAACTAGTATCAACTCTGGTGTCATTAAACACCAACTAGTATCAACTCTGGTGTCCTTAAACATCAACTAGTATCAACTCTGGTGTCATTTAACATCAACTAGTATCAACTCTGGTGTCATTAAACATCAACTAGTATCAACTCTGGTGTCATTAAACATCAACTAGTATCAACTCTGGTGTCATTAAACATCAACTAGTATCAACTCTGGTGTCATTTAACATCAACTAGTATCAACTCTGGTGTCATTAAACACCAACTAGTATCAACTCTGGTGTCATTAAACATCAACTAGTATCAACTCTGGTGTCATTAAACATCAACTAGTATCAACTCTGGTGTCATTAAACATCAACTAGTATCAACTCTGGTGTCATTAAACATCAACTAGTATCAACTCTAGTGTCATTAAACATCAACTAGTATCAACTCTAGTGTCATTAAACATCAACTAGTATCAACTCTGGTGTCATTAAACACCAACTAGTATCAACTCTGGTGTCATTAAACATCAACTAGTATCAACTCTAGTGTCATTAAACATCAACTAGTATCAACTCTGGTGTCATTAAACACCAACTAGTATCAACTCTGGTGTCATTAAACATCAACTAGTATCAACTCTAGTGTCATTAAACATCAACTAGTATCAACTCTGGTGTCATTAAACACCAACTAGTATCAACTCTGGTGTCATTTAACATCAACTAGTATCAACTCTGGTGTCATTAAACATCAACTAGTATCAACTCTGGTGTCATTAAACATCAACTAGTATCAACTCTGGTGTCATTAAACATCAACTAGTATCAACTCTGGTGTCAATAAACATCAACTAGTATCAACTCTGGTGTCATTAAACACCAACTAGTATCAACTCTGGTGTCATTAAACATCAACTAGTATCAACTCTAGTGTCATTAAACATCAACTAGTATCAACTCTAGTATCATTAAACATCAACTAGTATCGACTCTGGTGTCATTAAACATCAGTATCAACTCTAGTGTCATTAAACATCAACTTCCCACATCACAACAACACACTGATGATACAATAGAGTCACACATCACAACAACACACACACACTTATGATACAATAGAGTCACACATCACAACAACACACACACACTTATGATACAATAGAGTCACACATCACAACAACACACACACTGATGATACAATAGAGTCACACATCACAACAACACACACACACACTGATGATACAATAGAGTCACACATCACAACAACACACACACACTGATGATACAATAGAGTCACACATCACAACACACACACACTGATGATACAATAGAGTCACACATCACAACAACACACACACACTGATGATACAATAGAGTCACACATCACAACAACACACACACTGATGATACAATAGTCACACATCACAACAACACACACACTGATGATACAATAGAGTCACACATCACAACAACAGACACACTGATGATACAATAGAGTAACACATCACAACAACACACACACACTGATGATACAATAGAGTCACACATCACAACAACACACACACTGATGATACAATAGAGTCACACATCACAACACACACACACACTGATGATACAATAGAGTCACACATCACAACAACACACACACTGATGATACAATAGAGTAACACATCACAACACACACACACACACTGATGATACAATAGAGTAACACATCACAACAACACACACACACTGATGATACAATAGAGTCACACATCACAACACACACACACTGATGATACAATAGAGTCACACATCACAACACACACACACTGATGATACAATAGAGTCACACATCACAACAACACACACACTGATGATACAATAGAGTAACACATCACAACAACACACACACACTGATGATACAATAGAGTCACACATCACAACACACACACACTAATGATACAATAGAGTCACACATCACAACAACACACACACTGATGATACAATAGAGTCACACATCACAACAACACACACACTGATGATACAATAGAGTAACACATCACAACAACACACACACACTGATGATACAATAGAGTCACACATCACAACACACACACACTGATGATACAATAGAGTCACACATCACAACACACACACACTGATGATACAATAGAGTCACACATCACAACAACACACACACTGATGATACAATAGAGTAACACATCACAACAACACACACACACTGATGATACAATAGAGTCACACATCACAACACACACACACTGATGATACAATAGAGTCACACATCACAACAACACACACACTGATGATACAATAGAGTAACACATCACAACAACAGACACACTGATGATACAATAGAGTAACACATCACAACAACACACACACACTGATGATACAATAGAGTCACACATCACAACAACACACACACACTGATGATACAATAGAGTCACACATCACAACAACACACACTGATGATACAATAGAGTCACACATCACAACAACACACTGATGATACAATAGAGTCACACATCACAACAACACACACTGATGATACAATAGAGTCACACATCACAACAACACACACACACTGATGATACAATAGAGTCACACATCACAACAACACACACACACTTATGATACAATAGAGTCACACATCACAACAACACACACACTGATGATACAATAGAGTCACACATCACAACAACACACACACACACTGATGATACAATAGAGTCACACATCACAACAACACACACACACTGATGATACAATAGAGTCACACATCACAACACACACACACTGATGATACAATAGAGTCACACATCACAACAACACACACACACTGATGATACAATAGAGTCACACATCACAACAACACACACACTGATGATACAATAGTCACACATCACAACAACACACACACTGATGATACAATAGAGTCACACATCACAACAACAGACACACTGATGATACAATAGAGTAACACATCACAACAACACACACACACTGATGATACAATAGAGTCACACATCACAACAACACACACACTGATGATACAATAGAGTCACACATCACAACACACACACACACTGATGATACAATAGAGTCACACATCACAACAACACACACACTGATGATACAATAGAGTAACACATCACAACACACACACACACACTGATGATACAATAGAGTAACACATCACAACAACACACACACACTGATGATACAATAGAGTCACACATCACAACACACACACACTGATGATACAATAGAGTCACACATCACAACCCACACACACTGATGATACAATAGAGTCACACATCACAACAACACACACACTGATGATACAATAGAGTAACACATCACAACAACACACACACACTGATGATACAATAGAGTCACACATCACAACACACACACACTGATGATACAATAGAGTCACACATCACAACAACACACACACTGATGATACAATAGAGTCACACATCACAACAACACACACACTGATGATACAATAGAGTAACACATCACAACAACACACACACACTGATGATACAATAGAGTCACACATCACAACACACACACACTGATGATACAATAGAGTCACACATCACAACACACACACACTGATGATACAATAGAGTCACACATCACAACAACACACACACTGATGATACAATAGAGTAACACATCACAACAACACACACACACTGATGATACAATAGAGTCACACATCACAACACACACACACTGATGATACAATAGAGTCACACATCACAACAACACACACACTGATGATACAATAGAGTAACACATCACAACAACAGACACACTGATGATACAATAGAGTAACACATCACAACAACACACACACACTGATGATACAATAGAGTCACACATCACAACAACACACACACACTGATGATACAATAGAGTCACACATCACAACAACACACACTGATGATACAATAGAGTCACACATCACAACAACACACTGATGATACAATAGAGTCACACATCACAACAACACACACACACTGATGATACAATAGAGTCACACATCACAACAACACACACACACTGATGATACAATAGAGTCACACATCACAACAACACACACTGATGATACAATAGAGTCACACATCACAACAACACACACATGTATAAAGTTTAATGTCAATTCAAAAAGAGAAAAGGAAATAAAAAAGTTCTTCTTCTTTCCATAAAACTGGAGATAAAGTGATGAAAACGATGAAAACTCTCAATAACAAGCATAACTACTTTGTTTTATTTCACCCGGCGAGTGTCAAGTGTCGGTCCAGAGAGTGGCGTCTCTTTAGGCTGTGTTTGGTTTAATTGGCCACTGATTAATCACAGCTAATTAAATGTAATGATAGAGAGAGCTGCAATTTTTGCCAAATTGTCGCGGCAAGGTAGAGGATTGTCAGGTGGCCAAGCTTATTAGTGTGTGCTGGCGAGGTGAGGGAGTGTTGCTAGAGTGCTGTGTGTGCGTGTGTGCGCGTGTGTGTGCGCGTGTGTGTGCGTGCGCGTGTGTGTTTGCGTGTGTGCGCGTGTGCGTGTGTGTGCGCGTGTGCGTGTGTGTGCGCGTGTGTGCGCGTGTGTGTTTGCGTGTGTGCGTGTGTGCGCGTGTGCGTGTGTGTGTGTGTACCAAGTGGTCGTGTTAACTCTGGCGCTGGAGAGGTTGTTAAGTGCAGATGATAGAAGGTCAACTCTTCACTTTTCTTCACGTCTATAAGAAAATATAACATGAAGTCGGGGTCGAACTGACGAATCCTCGACATACAGATGTTGACGATGGAAGGACAGTCTGACCAGATGTTACTCGCAGCTTCCAAACCCCAGAGTTGACCTGAAACGACTGAGTCATGTGACCACCTCAGCGCAGCAGTCACATGACGCCTGCAGTCACGTGACACCTGCAGTCACATGACGCCTGCAGTCACATGACACCTGCAGTCACATGACCAAGATGGTTGAGATTTCATGGTTTTTCTACTCCTTCTGTGGTCAGCTGGAGCTGAAGTGATTCAAGTGAAGTCAACTCTGAGTTCTGTTTGATCGAGGAAGAGAAACATTTACAATTAAAACAGTTATTTATTAAAAGTAAAGAATGATTACAAAACCATACAAACTTAAATAAAACAATAACAAAGAAGGCAAATTATTCAGAAGTTCTCAGACAGTCTCTGTCCGAAACCCTGGTTCACCACCAGAGTCGCTCTAGACTGTGTGTGTGTGTGTGTGTGTGTGTGTGTGTGTGTGTGTGTGTGTGTGTGTGTGTGTGTGTGTGTGTGTGTGTGTGTGTGTGTGTGTGTGTGTGTGTGTGTGTGTGTGTGTGTGTGTGTGTGTGTGTGTGTGTGTGTGTGTGTGTGTGTGTGTGTGTGTGTGTGTGTGTGTGAACCACTAAGACTTTCCCAAGTCAAGGAACTGAGCTCTCGAAGCTCGACTCTCTAAGAAGATTAAACGGAGAGCGAAGCACGTTTTAATTTGAGTCTCTAAATACATAATACCTGGGAGGCCGCGAGTGCAGCAGATTATTCAGGCAGGGATTGACAGAGTTGAGGATTGGAAGTGATGACAGTTGACTCTTTTCTTGACTCTGCTCTCACGGTATGATGGACTCCATCAAAGAGGCCATCAGGGATTGAGCCGCTGATCCTCTCGCTCAGATTAACATCTCGCTCAGATTACCAGGAGGAGGGCGAGACTCCTCAATCCTGGTCTTATCAAAGCCGGGAGATGAAATCCTGATCAGTTATTCCATGATAATCGTGGACCAGTCTGACAATAAAAGATGATTGACAGCTGCCATGTTTATGTGCCCGTTCTATCTTTAGGTTTTTGAGATGCAAGTGTCATCGTCGACTCGTGACCAGACAGCGGAACAAACGCATATGAAGTTACCATGGTTACCATGGTTACCATGATCACGACTCGTATTGTGTTGTTTTGTAAATTGTTGTCGTGTGACGTGTCTTTCCTCCGATAAACTCAAGTGAAAACCTGCTGATGCAAGTGGTCACATGACTCTCTGGTCACGTAGAGAAGATCATCATCTAGACCTGGTCCACCTGGTCCACCTGGTCCACCTGGTCCTCAAGAGCCGCAGTGGCTGCAGGTTTTTGTTCACCTCCAGTGAGGCTTCAGATGAAACCAGCGACACCAGACGATCCACTGATTCACTCCTAAGACACCTGACTGGTGAAAAGTCGTCTTGATTGGTTGGAACAAAAACCTGCAGCCACTGCGGCTCTTGAGGACCAGGAGGACCAGCCCTGGTCTAGAGGTTCCACTCGTGGAGCTCAAACCATCACATGTGAAAATGTTACCATTTGTTTCATTAACGATCTTCAAATCTCTAGTCTCCTGGATTGAAGGCAAAGCCCACGATTCTCAGTTGGTTTGGAAAGCGATGCATCAGGCAGAGGAAGGTGAGTTGAACACAGCCAGGTGAGCTTCCTCCATGACACCTCACCTGTTCAGATGGAGCCGCTGCTGAAGATGGTGGAGATGACGGCCAAGCTGTTGGAGTGTGACCGAGACAAGATGTACAGTTTCGTCTTTGAACTCTGCAGTGAGTTGTTGTTTGTTTACCTGTGTTGATGTTTACCTGTGTTGATGTTGACCTGTTTGGATGTTGACCTGTGTTGATGTTTACCTGTGTGGATGTTTACCTGTGTTGATGTTGACCTGTGTTGATGTTTACCTGTGTTGATGTTTACCTGTGTGGATGTTTACCTGTGTGGATGTTTACCTGTGTTGATGTTTACCTGTGTTGATGTTTACCTGTGTTGATGTTTACCTGTGTGGATGTTTACCTGTGTGGATGTTTACCTGTGTGGACGTTTACCTGTGTGGACGTTAACCTGTGTTGATGTTGACCTGTGTTGATGTTTACCTGTGTGGATGTTGACCTGTGTGGATGTTTACCTGTGTGGATGTTGACCTGTGTGGATGTTTACCTGTGTGGATGTTTACCTGTGTGGATGTTGACCTGTGTGGACGTTTACCTGTGTGGACGTTTACCTGTGTGGACGTTTACCTGTGTGGACGTTAACCTGTGTTGATGTTGACCTGTGTTGATGTTTACCTGTGTGGATGTTTACCTGTGTGGATGTTTACCTGTGTGGACGTTGACCTGTGTGGACGTTGACCTGTGTTGATGTTGACCTGTGTTGATGTTTACCTGTGTGGATGTTTACCTGTGTGGATGTTGACCTGTGTTGATGTTGACCTGTGTGGATGTTTACCTGTGTGGATGTTGACCTGTGTGGATGTTTACCTGTGTGGATGTTTACCTGTGTGGATGTTGACCTGTGTTGATGTTGACCTGTGTGGATGTTTACCTGTGTGGATGTTGACCTGTGTGGATGTTTACCTGTGTGGATGTTTACCTGTGTGGATGTTGACCTGTGTGGATGTTTACCTGTGTGGATGTTTACCTGTGTGGATGTTTACCTGTGTGGATGTTTACCTGTGTGGATGTTGACCTGTGTTGATGTTGACCTGTGTTGATGTTTACCTGTGTGGATGTTGACCTGTGTGGATGTTTACCTGTGTGGATGTTTACCTGTGTGGATGTTGACCTGTGTGGATGTTGACCTGTGTGGATGTTTACCTGTGTGGATGTTTACCTGTGTGGATGTTTACCTGTGTGGATGTTGAC